>NC_056731.1:1544638250-1544673250 GCF_019279795.1 Protopterus annectens | reverse complement strand
TTCATTTCCAATTTTTTTCCTTGTGTTTTTATTTAATTTTTTTTAATTTTTCGCATTTTCAGCTGACATCATCGTGCACGCGATGACGTCAGCGCCATCAGGGCTACCAGCCTGTCAGAAGTGAGCTTGCGCATGTAGGCTCAAACCAAATGCTTTTGCGAGCAGGAACAGCTTGTATCACTTGCACCTGGCTGATCGTGGATTTTATTTATTTTAGAAGCTCCTACCTGCTGTTACAAATGGAGAAGTATTGCTGCTGCAATGGAATGTAGATTTATTACAGCCTGGCTGCAAATGGAGATGTATTATCGCTCGTCAGATTTTACAAGCTCCTGCCTGCTTTTTTGCTCGGCTGCTGCCATGAAATGTGGTATGTGGATCCAGCCTGGCCTATAATCGAAAGTAAGGACAGAGGGTGTGTGTGTGTTTGAGAGTTTGTGTTTGTGCAGGATGACAGACTTTTTCAGGAAGAGCACACTGTGAGGTTTCTTTGGGTGAAGCCATTACCACAGGGGCAGAAACAATTTCTTTTGATTTCTGCAACAGTAAAGAAACTTAATCTGTGACCAGATGGTGTGCCGTATACATTGTTAGTTTGTAATAACTAGCAGAAAAGGCAGAAGAATACTGGAAAATGGAACATGAGTAAAGTCAGCAACCAATATATTAATATTTCTTTCAACAAACACACGCATCAAATACAAGTACACTATCAAGCTTGACTGCAAAATACTGCACCGTAAAAACAAGCTTGTAGCATTTCATGAGTATATTTTTCCACTTGTTTAAGTTCAGCTACTAATGTTATTATAGCCGCTAAGAACATACATTTCACTTAAATCAGGTAAGATCCCCTGTTCTCCTTCAGTAATTAATTAATTTATTTATCTGTGTTTGACAGGAGCAAGTATAGTGATAAAGTATTCCTGGGGAATTGAACCTAAACTATACCAAGCAGAAGCTCTGGGATGTCATAGCACAGAAGTTTTGATTCTGCAGCTGTGGTGAAATCATATCTCTGAACAGCTGGTTATTAACTATTTGGTTTCAGTGTGCAGTGTAAAAATGCCCCCAGTTAATACACCTGGTGGCTAGAGGTACTCAGGCTCAAACCTTGTACCTTGGGTACAGGGTAAAAAGAGCCTAAAGTCCCTAGTCACTACCACTTGTGAGCTCTGTCCAGGTTTTTTGTGCTAAGAGGTTGAGAGCTGTGGTGATAAGTGAGAATCCTCCTACTTTTCAGCAAGCTGTTAATTTGGCATAGTTGTATGATGTTCTGACTGTAGTGCAAATGGTCCTGGGTTCAAAACTTGCCAGTGAAATGCATGGTGGTAACATGACATTTTATTCTAGCAAGTTTACAAAGTTATACAAACAGTGTTTAAAATGTGTTCCTGGTTTCTGACCCCCCCCCCAAAAAAAATGAAATTGCGAATAAGTGTGAGATGCTGTGCAAGATGCCTATGGCTTACACTACTGTCATTCTATTTATAGTGTGGATGTGGAAATAGACTTTTATGATGGAAATGCTCTGAATTGACCAGTTTTGTCATTATTGGTTCATGCGTTTTGTTTCATTGCCTACAGTACAGCCTACTGGAAAAATGTTCAAACAATAAATTTAAAATGAGTTCTGTCTAATAAGTGTGTTGTATTATACAAGGAATATAATTTAATAAAGTCAGGAAGGTGTATCAAAGAAGAGAACATGTGTATGTTTCTTGTTTTGTGTGCAAGGGGCCAATGATTTGAAAACAGTCCAGAGGTAATCTTTATCCACCACTGGCCAGATGCATTTTCTTTGGATGTAGTGTGGGTTTCAATGCTGTTTCAATGAATGTGAGTTTCAAAGGCAGAGAAGTTTTAATGCCAAGCCTAGTTTCATTGTGAGACAGTATTGCTCAGTTTACCAGATGTCTGTTAGTGTTTCTGCATTGTTGTGCTGTAAAATGTAAGAATAAAATCCAAATAATCATTGTAGAAGTAAAGCAGTATGCATACATTAGTGTTTATGGTAAATGGGGCAAAATAGCCAGGTAATGGGACATTAGAATGACTGCAGGGGGTGCCATATCTTGGTTGTCTGTTCTTCAGTTTGCGTTTGAAAGTTGGTATCCCACAATTCCATTGTAGTGGGTGGGGTTACGTAATTATGTATGCAAATTAGATGTTAATCAGCATACAGACTTGTGCCTATTTTTCATGGGCCTTGTCCAGATTTTTGATGGTTCCAGGTTGAGAGGTATGCTGTTACCTTTGCCTTATTCAGCCTAGTGAGTGGGACATCAGTGTGCCTCACTATTGAGTCACCTATGATTATTGTATTGTATTGTATTGGGCAAACTGTTTTGCCTTAGGGGCATAGGTTGAGGGGCATACTGTGTAGATGAGCTATGTGTCTTGTGGTTTGTACTGTGTTGGTCGAGTGTATTTCTGCCTTGGAGGTTTCTGCTGTTTGGGTAGATTTCTACTGAGAACCTCCACGAAAGTGGGTGTGTGGTTTATGTTTTTATGTGAGAGCTGTGATGGTGGGTGTTCTGGAGGGCTATGTCTTCCATTTGGTGTGGTGCAAGTGTTGACCTTCTCCTCACGACCAGCTATTCCAGTCTTGGCTGGAGAGTGCATTGCTTCCATTTTAGAGATATAGGGGCATCTCTCACAAGTCTGAGTGTTGGGAGGTAAGAGGAGGGGGTTGTCTGTGTACATGAGGCAGTTGCTACACTGCCTCAGAATGCCCAAGTTCACCAGGTTAATAGGAGAAAGCACAATAAACTTACCTTTAGATGTCCCATGAGGGATAGTCATCATTACTAAGTACTGGAGCTGTTTTCTTATAGGACGTCTAGTGCTGATAGCACTTATGTGTGCTACAATAATTGCTATAAAAAGCCTGATGAAGTGCTAGCAAATAAGCTAATTAAAGTGGAAGAGAGAAGATAAAGTTGAAAGGGATGGAAAACACTACCCAAATGGCCAATAAACTACAATTTTAGAGCCAGAAACCATTCCTCTTGTGGTAGATAGGCTACCTACTGCTTACCACTCCCACTGATAAGCTGGAGGTCTTCCCTCTAGCACAGAAGGGTCTGTAGAACTCAGAAACTTACAAAACAGTCCTGGATACAGCATATCTGTATCTGGACTAGTCTAGTAACAAGAAAGGTGGAAAATAAGTTTAGAACTTTTTTTTTCCAGAAAAAACAGTTACCTTATAGGTGGAATACCTCAAAAAAGGTTTAAAACCATGCAGCTGAAGCTCTGGATACTGCAGACCTGTATTGAGACTATACTTCTCATTTTTAAAGTTAAGAACTCAGTAAGAAAAAAGTAAGAGTGAAGTACAGATTAATCACTTATAATAAAAAAATAGCACTTGCGGTGTGAAAAATACAGTTAAACAGCAACAAAATGCAGTAAAATGCAATTAAACAGTAATGAATTGCAGTAGATGGCAATGAAATATAATCAGTAGATTGCTTTGAAACAATATCTCACAAATCACAACAGTAACATACAGCACTAATAAAGCAGCAGTGATTCAGGATAACACTGTCATCAATTTAGTGAGGCTACCAACAAGCAGTAATAAATATGGCAAACTGCAAAATGAAGTAGAAAGAGATACATTTTTTAAATAGTAGAAAGTGAAGAGACAGATAATAATGAGACAAGGTTCAGAAGCTAAAGGGGTGGGCCTTTATTAAATTCTCGCTATAAACAGTAAAATTAGCTGATGTATTATGACTGGAGGGAGTGTCCAGTATCAACTTTATATTACAAGCAAGCAATTCAAAGCCACTAAGACTTAAGACAACCATAACAACTAGGAAGCTGGGTGGGAAAAAACAGTTGTACCGATTACAGAGATAGGTATTAAACAGAAGGGTGAAGACAATTGAAAATAAACACTCATCTTTTGCAAATATCACAGCAGGGCAGTAGGCCAGTCTCTCTGCAGCTTAGAATGCCTTGAGCAAACAAGTATATCTGATTTAAAACACTGGCTTTTAATGGGAGAGAAACAGAAACCAGCCCAATTATTCAATCACAAAAAAAAGTTTTGCAAGAATGCCAGCTGTTTTGCAATCAGTGCAACTGTTTTTAGTATCCTTTTTGTTGTGTGATAGAGCTGAGTATCTATTAATGTTGTGACCCTTTCAGCTTGCAGTGAAATCTTTGTCTAGAGAAAGCTAGCTGTTTTCTTTGTGAGAGAAAGTAAATCAGATTGGTTTAATCTAGCTAAGGGACTTATTTTCATACGAACCATAACCCTGAATATGCTCTAACTGGGAGAAGGACAGAACAACATTCCATGTAATGTACACTAACGTACAGTACAGATGCTAAACAGATATGTGACATAATTAGAAGGAACTTGGCTTGTGCAAAGCTAAGAGATGCTAAAAGATGGTTAAGTCCCCTTAGCTTCGCTTAGCGGCACTTATTTCTGCTTACATCCATGCTAATTATAATTAAAGAAAAGAAAAAAGGATTATAGGGAAGTGGTGAAATGGTGGCAACTAGGGAGTACAACATTAGGAAAATCAGCTAGGGATATGCAGGATGGGTGTAGGAAAGGACCATAGCTCTACATTTCTACTGCAGCAACAGCTGTGACTGATGTGGAAAATTTGGAATTTACAGCCTCACACCCTACAGGGAGGGGCAAACCTCTCAACCTCTTAGAGCAAAAAATCTGGACAAAGCCTAAAATAATGGGGGGACAAATAGGGACATATTTAAATATTGTTCTTACTATCTTAGAAAGTTGATAGAATAACAGGTCTTGCTTTACCATGAATTTTCTGAATGATTTGGCGTCTTAAACGCAAATAATTTTCATTATTTAATGACTTCATTCCTCAGCTATTTGCCAGAAAAGTACAGATTTTAGAGAACACACCAAAAGTATGAGGCAAAACTCTGGACATTCTGTGAAAATCTGTACAAATGAGAGGTATGCATGTTGGCAATATACATTTCTAGAGTAATTTGAGTGTTGATTGATTTATGTCACTGGACATGGGGACGAAATGTAGAGCTATGTATGGGGCAATGATTTTTTTGTGGGACAGATGCCGTTTTTTTTTTTTTTTTTTTTTAATTAAGGTGAGACTGAGATGTTGGGGAAGGGCTGTAGGTATGTTTGGGGAGGTAGATTGGGTAGGATAGGTTGCATTCACAGACAGACAAGACACACAAGACAGCAGACAGGGGTGGTATATGACACATAAGAGGGTAAACTCCTTGGACAGTGAGGGTGGTTGTGGATTAGAGGCCCATGAGCCCCCAAATGGATACAATGGGACTGAGATCCTCACCCATGGGCAGTCACCACTGCGCCTTCACAGCACCAAAGGTGGCTGTGCAGGAGGCTGGACAACAGCGGCAGCATACCCCTCCAGGTGTGCCAGGTGACCCTCCATCTGGCACAGCCATCCATCCAACTCGCTGTGCACCATACCCTGGAACTTGCAGTGGGTGACTGGCTCATCTCCATGCCCATGTCCAGGCGGGGGCCCATCCCCTAAGGAGGTTCCACCCAGAGGTGGTGCAGGACCAGCAGATGAGGATGTTAAAGGTTGGTTCCCAGACATGCTGGGGACTGGTGCCATGGCCAGATGAGATGGGACAGGTGGATCCAGCAGGATCTGCTTTCCCAAACATGGTATGGTGTTGAGGTTATCCAAGATATATTGGTTAGTCATGAACAAAACATTTCAAAATTAGTTATAACAGCATACGTTGGTATTCCAATTAACCAAAACCAACAGATTTGAAACAGTTGCATAACAAACAGAACAAATGCATAAATGGAACAACAGTAATCATTGTAACAGCATGCCTGTTACATTGATGGCATCAGTCTGCCAACAATTGTATTTGAACAAGGTATGTTAATATGCAAACAATTAAATATATGAACAATAATAAAACACAAGTCCCAAAATTAGGTTTTACGAAGAACATACCCATAGTATATGAATAAAAATTAGTAATGCAGATGAGGGGTGGGTGGAGAGAAAAAAGTCCACTAACAACTGCATAGGCTTCTATTTTTCACAACAGTACTTCTCAATACTCTACAGGTCTGCTCTCACGTTACAGCTACCTATAGGTTCATAGGTTCATAGGTTAGTACTAGGCTAACTGCTCTTGCGAGCCATTTTAAGCCTAGCCAATTATCCCTTGTGAGATTCAAACCCTGCACCTTGTGTTTGTAAGGCAAACACCTTAACCATTAGGCCACCCTCCCAACCCCCTATGGTCCATAACTTCTGTAGCACATGCATACGTGTTAATCTGTCAACCTGTAATGGTATAGGGTACAGTTTGACAACTATGACTTCATTACTAGAGGGGAATTGTAGATGTCAGGGTTACATATCTGACAAAGAAGGGGTACCCTGCATTGATGTTGAGTGAGTCTGCTACTGGCATACTTCCCTGGATTCCTATTTGTGTCCAAGGTGATTGGCAGCAGTGACCACTAGCCATGACAGCATGACACTTAAGGGACATGTATTGAGGAGAGTGCATGGTGTATGTACCTATCCTGCTGTCATTTGCAGGCATATGGGTTTGGACAGCAGAACAGTTGCACACTGTGTATTAGTATACCCTTCATACAGCTACTACACACATTTCTTTACCTGTAAGATCTGTGGAGAAAATATCTGTTAACACTTTCTGACTGTTTCTACAAATATTCAAGATTTCTTTAGTGTATATATGCACACATCTCAGTACCACTCCCTGAATTCGAACCGTGTCTGGGTGTGCTGAAAGGAACAACAGAGCTATTTTTCATCACTTTGAGTGACTGGGAAACTGATGTCACTTGCTTGACTGATTTCTGCCTAATATTCTCTGGGTTAGACAGTCTGACCTTGTAATCCTGATATTCATGCATGGCAGATATATATTATACTGTGCATTAATCCTTTGAAATAATACAGTCTTGAAAGCAAAGGTTAACACAAGAATGCAATGCTGCAGGGACCATACTATAATACTGTAGACATTACTATTCAAGGTTCAGAGCTTAGTGCATACAATATTTCATATTTCCTTTATAGCTTGTTTCATAGCACCACATTCTACTGTTTTGCATACTAGCTGGTTCTTAGAACAGCCTCAGTTAATTCATGCTGTCAATGCCATATTTGCTGTGAAGAATCTGTACGCATTCTATTTCTACAACAACATACCAGAGTTAACATGACAGTTTGTGGTATAAATCTTTATTACAGTGAAATGACACTTTTATTAATGGATATCCTGTGGAGCAATATTAGTGTGGTAAATGTCATTTACTCATTAGACACAGTACACACTATAGCTACTGACAGTAAACAATGTACTCCTTATACTTTATGGCACTATATACTACAAGATAGAACTGTACTCACCAGCCTATTGGTGCATCCGTGTCAGTCTGTTGGCATGGTCCTCAATATTGCTAGCCCTCTCTGCTGCTGCTGTAGGGGTGAGAAACAAACATTATGAATGCCTATCACATACTCTGGCTAGAATTTGGTACAGCTATATCTGAGATACGCACAAACTGCTGGAGCATGGTTGTCCCAAGCATCTTGGATCCATTGGCCCAAGAGTGGCCCCTTCCTCTCTTTTAGGTCAGCATAGTGATGCTATACCTGCTCACCAGTTTGGGGAATACTAGTGACACTGGTAAGGTCACGTACCAGATGGTTCCAGGTCTCTGATTTATACTGTGAGCTCTGGTACTGGCCCTGCAGCTGTCTGTCATCATGGTTTGATACTAGGAACCCAGCCATGACCCAGGACTCCAAAATGCCCCAGCACTACACCCAAAAGCATGAGACCTCTCCAACACCTGACATAGTTCCTGCACCGATCAAACTACAACAGGTTCTGGCTGTATTCCTGCCTGCACAGTTTAAATAAGGCCATATTCCCCCCTTTGCCATTATTGGACCATTTTGAAAATGCTAAGCTCAGCTAAGTGGTGTGCAAATCCACTAATCTAAGTTGAACAGTGCTTAAAGTGGTAAATGCTGAGTACTGCTTAACAGTGCACAAATCCACTTAGCTGGCCTGACTGCTGCTTAGAATTTATGTCAAAGCAATGCTTAAACTGGCTCAGCATAGCTGAGCATTGCTTAGCATTGTTCATTTTTCATTTTCAGAATATATCAGGATTGTAGATTAATTCATCATTACTTGACATATTATTAAGTGTATATAATTTACTTTGCATGACATCCCCCTATGTGGTTTCAGTACATTCCCTTGGGGTGTGACTAGACTGTATGGGACACTTGTGTATAAATGGGTGATTTCACATGTTATATGCACTCACACTTCCATTTTGGATGAGCTACACTACCCTGGGTAACAAATATCAATTACTACACAATGTAATATAAAAAATATATTTTAACAATGCTTTCCCATTTAAAAATGAAGTGCCTGTTTTGGTACTCAAACTGTGAATGCCTGCATGCAAAACTGGGATGCTAACCACTATACTATCTAGTCATTAAGGCTTTTAGCTATACATTTTTATTTAGCTCCTATGAGATGTTTAAGCAATGCTGAGCAGAGGGCACAAGCCACAAACCAGCTCAGTTACACTTAAACTTAACTTAGAATGGAAAAAAATGCACTTTAATTACATGTATCAATGCTACTTGTAAGTCATAGATGGTAATGCACTACCTGTCATTCTATCAACTGTCTAAGTCTGTATGGGGCATATCAAGATTAAAGTCACTACATAATGGCATACATTTCAGTTTCAGATGTCTAATCCTTCCCTACATGTTGTTATATTAATACAAACCCTGTTCCTCTATGAACTTTCTAAGTTTGTAAGGGCAATATTTCTGATCTGTGCTACTTGTCCCCCCATCATATTAGGCTTTGGCCAGTTTTTTGCTTTGAGAGGTTGGGACATGTTAAAGGTGCCATATGGCACTTTGACAATGCAGGGGGTGTGTGACAGTACCTGTCACACACACCCTGTATTGCTTCTTATCCATACCTCTCAATCTGTTATAGCAAGAAATCTTGACAAAGCAATAAATGATGGGGGAACAAAGGCCCGAAAACAGGTACACTTTTTAAATATTTCTTTTAAAAACTTAGAAAGTAGCTAGAACAACAGGTTTTGCATTAGTATGAATTTTATGAAGGGTATGAAGTCTGACATGCAAATGACTTTCATTATTTTCTGATTTCAGCCCTCAGCAATTTGCCAGAAAAAACATAATATTATGAGAAACAAACCGAAAATATAAAATTTGGACATTCTGTGAAAATCTGTACAGTTGGAGGCATGTGAATCCTATCTAATTAGCTGATTTCAGTGTCTGCAGACACTAAAAGCACTTAGAAAGTGCCATATGGCACTTTGACAATGCAGGGGAAGTGTGATAGTATCTGTCACACACTCCCTGCATTGCTTTCTAGTTACATTTCATGCTTTCAGTGTCTGCAGACACTGAAAACATTTAAAAAGTGCTGTATGGCACTTTCAGAGTGCAGGGGGTGTGTTGGATGTGTGGGCACTACTAAAACACGCCCCCTGCACTTAGTAGTGTTCATATCCATTTAGCCTTAGCAGTAGTGCACCTTCATGAATATGCAAGGTGCACTGCTAAGGTTATGCAGAAAAGGACACGGTTCATTCCATGCAGGATTAGCACTATTCCTGCATGGAGTTTATTGAATCTTGGGACATATCTTTTATTGAAACTTAAACAACAGTTAAATAAGGCTCTTACTAGAGCAACACATGTAAGGAAAGCATGCTGTGCAAAGTCATTATTAATTCAAACTTCTACAGAGATGAAAATTTTCTTTAAATATGTCATATCAGTCCCTGATTATCCATTATAAAAAAATCATTCTATATGCTCTGAAGTGGGAATAGTAAATACATTTCCAGAGGTTTAGCTCTAGCTGTTTTTAATTTACAACCAATCTTGAGGTGTGCTTACATTTTAAGTAGATTGATTCACCTCTCCCTTTCATCCCTTCTTGTGCAGTAGCTGGTCTAAATGTATGGAAAGCATTATAGCCTTGTACTTCAGGTGTGCTGTTTGTGGCTTTAAAAGCATTTCTTATTAACTGCACAGATGTCAACATTCTTAAGGACGAGGAACACATCCAAAGAGGGGAGTTTCTTGCTGGGACTTCTAGCATTGAGCAGTAACACATTTGGTTTACTTTGAGTAGCATTTGCTATGTTAGAAGTCTTATCAGGGTGGCATTTCCAAAAAAAGGCACTATAGGAGTGAAAAATGTTTTTCCAACTGAAAGCCTAGTAGGGCTAGGTGCAGAATATCCTCAGCAAGGCTCAATGTCTGTCGATCATGTCTTCCCAAGATGACAAATTTTGGACCCCCTTAGAATGACTCTGATAACTTAGCCAATTGTTAAAGTAAATCTTCTCTTTATATTATGGTATTGTCCTCAGACAAGGTAGAATGTTGCTCAGTGCTAACTCATACCTGCTTGGGACAGACAAATCTGAACACTCTATCATGTCTTTCTTCATATAGTCCAGGAATGCATGTCTCAGGGTATTAATGTTCATGTGGACTATGACAGATTCATGCATCTCACAACAGTTTCCAATGATCAATATATTAGGTTGTGTAGTAGTTTGCCTTTAAGGACTTAGAGGCTGAGACATTGTGAGAGGTGGTTGATTTTGTCCTGGGGAATGTTGTCTTTGTTGAGTATTTGGGAGGTTGTTGAGGACAGCATCAGGAAGGCCTTTGAAATTTGGGTAGGTTGTATTTAAGAGCCTCAGCATATGTGAGTTAATGTGTTTGAGCCATAGCCGGTGTAGTATGCGTGTGTTACTGCCCAACTGCTTGAAGATAGCAGTCTGTGCATGCAAGACCTTTGCTTCCAAAGCCATAGTGTAATTACATCTTTCACATACTGTGTCAGTATGCTTAAGAATAAGGTGGTTGTTAGTAAACATGCTGCAATTACCACATTGTCTCAAGATACCTATTTCCACCAGGCTGGATACAGACAGTAGTAAAGTGCACATCCTTGGCTGAGGATACACTTTTTTTGATCTACAAGGAGCAATGCAAAAGGAGTTTGTAATTAACTAAATTGAAATTGTTGGACTGAGGGGATCTAGGAGTGATCTATAACAACACGCTTCAGGTAATGCTTAGTAGCACTAGCTGCTCTACACTCAGCTAAACACTTGACAAAATAGCAGAGTAAGTTTTATATGGGAAATGACAACTCTAGGTGGCTGTCTATCCATAACACTGCAAACCACTGCTGCACTGGCCAGTACAGATTATAGGAGAAAAGTTAGAGAGAATCCAATCAGTAAACAGTAACAGTGTGTTATAAGTATCTATGAAAGGCTCAAATCCTGCAGCAAATAACACTTTTCTCTTTGTTGTTAGTGATACTACAATACTAAGGTCCCAGAACAAGTTAAAATGCAAACATTTGACTTTTGATTAAAACATGGGAAAATACAAAAGAGAACAATACACTGCTTAGGTTAATGCTCTTAAGATTGCAGTGTACATTTATTGAATGGGATGATATGAAACAGAGGCCAACTCAAGCTTTAAGTGTTTAATGGGAAGGAGAGCTTTGTGTCTACATTGTCAAACAACAATAAAACAGGCTCAGTGACTGTGAAATAAGGTTCTTTTATTTAACAATTCCAGAACAGGTAAGCGCTTTCACCAAAATGGCTTCTTCAGACCTCAGTAATGTTACACAACTGAAAAAACCTCTCTATTTATATATAAATCAATTAACTCACTAATCAATATCTTAATTAGGGAGTGGAGATATCACCTCATTTGGGCTATACATAAAAACTTTCAAGAACCTATCTTAAAAAACTAATTATAAAAAAGTATTCACTTTGAATGTACAAAAACATGTAAATAAAACTCTACATAAGGCATATAGACACATATATAAGAATAATACATGTAAGGGGATATGATATTGTATTATTTATTTATAAGTCAGCCTCCTGTTTCTAAGTGCTGGCTTAATAGGTGTCTTCTCATTCAAATCAGGGTATAAATGTGCTTGAAGTTTAATTATCCATTTCATTTCATTCATCTCAGTAAAATTCCTAACATTACCACCTCTCAAGCTAGCTGTATTAATAAATATCACCATGAACTTGAATACATGTGATGCATCAGTGGCTAAAGTGTGTTTTGAGAGTGCATTGGTGTCAGATTTGATGTGTATCTGGTACAGATACTCTCTAACCCTATCTTTGAGTTGTCGCCTGTCAGTTTTGCCCACATAGAAAACAGGGCAGGAGGAACACATGGCGAGATAAACCACATGTTTGGTGTTGCAGTCAGCTGTTACATCAAATTTATGTATATGTAAGGTGTTAGGATGTATAAAATTATGAGATTGACAAATAAAGGAACAAAATTACAACTATAACATGGCCTGGTTCCTAAGTATGAATTAACAAGAGATGAATGCATACTATTTAGCAGATGACATAAAAGTCTGAATACATTTTTCTTGTTCTTAAATAAAAATTGGGGCTGTTCCCCTACAATATTCCTGATAAGTGGGCCTATAGTTAATAAATTCCAATGTCTATAAATTATGTGTTTAACTGACAGATATCATGAGTAAAAAAACAATGACAATTTCTGTATAGATGTATAAAAAATATCAGAATTACTAGACTCTAGATACTGCTGATTCCCTTCTTCTGAAAAATAAGGACAAGCTTGACTAGATCTAATATTCTCTATGTTAAGGAAACTATATCTTATCTCACTATCATGATATTTCCTTGCTACTGATCTATCATTGAGGTCAATAAGTTCTTTTTCAAAATTAGACTGTATTGGGTTCAATCTAGAAGCTTGAATAGCTTGTCCTTTTACTATATTTTTAAAAATGAATCCAGAGTGCATACTCTGTCTATGCAACAATGTATTTCTATAACATGATTTCCTATGTATCCCTGGTTTGAATGAGAAGATACCTATTAAGCCAGCACTTAGAAACAGGAGGCTGACTTATAAATAAATAATACAATATAACATCCCCTTACATGCATTCTTCTTATATATGTGTCTGTATGCCTTATGTAGAGTTTTATTTACATGTTTTTGTACATTCAAAGTGAATACTTTTTCATAACTAGTTTTTTAAGATAAGTTCTTGAAGGTTTTTATATATAGCCCAAATGAGGTGATATCTCCACTCCCTAATTAAGATGTTGATTAGTGAATTAATTGATTTATATATAAATAGAGAGGTTTTTCAGTTGTGTAACATTACTGAGGTCTGAAGAAGCCATTTTGGTGAAAGCGATTACCTGTTCTAGAATGTTGAATAAAAGAACCTTATTTTATCTAAGTGTTCAGTAAATTGTTTTTTCCTTAAAGGCTCTACAAGAATAGAAGCTGGTCTGAACAGACATCGTTATGGTAACTGATATTTACTGCCAGAGGTTGTCACTGAGCCTGTTCTATTGTTGCTTGACTTTGTTTGCTCTATTAATGCTCAGTGACATTCATTTCACAGCGGTGTTGGTTATCTATTCTACTTTATTATTTTACTCCTTTTATCACCACTGTGAGACTATGGCAGATGTCGAAGGCAATATTGTGGAATTGCCTTATAATCCTGATAAGTCCGCTAGAGACAGAACATCTCGTACTCAAATTTTGGATTACGTCACAAATTATGTCAACCCGCTACTCACTTTCACAGGAGTGAGCCTTGGAAGTGGAGAACAACATAACAACATTGATTTTACAGCTCTTAATGATGCAGTAGCAGCTTTAGAAAAGAACATTTTGAAGTTGAAGCGACTTCAACTTCAATGCTTCCACTTTGAGGCATGTATTAGCAGAAAGGTTATTCCGCATGGTATCCATGTTTTGAAGATGCCGACCACCGGTGCAACCTACCTAGAGTTGCTATATCGTTGGCAGCAATTAAATTTAGAGGTGAGCCTCAGTTACATGTCTCTCTTAAACAAATTGTTTGCTCTTGAAGAGAAGAACTTGCTAGTATTGATTCAAAAACAACAAACTGACTTATATGTCTGTTATCCAGAGACTGTAGTTGATCCATTGATGGAACGTTTTTAGATAGTGTCTCCCTGTTTGAAAGACGCGTGTTGGAACAGAAGAAGCATAAGCTTCAAAGGGACTTAAACAATTTTTCAAACGGCCAACTTTTTACTTGGCCGAGGAATACTAACTCTAACACTCATAATAGACAATCTAGTTATAATGGTACAACTAATGGTCGATTGTTTGAATCTGCATTGGACTATTTAGGTTCTATACCTATTAGTAAAAATGTATCTACTTTTAAAAGTGCTGTAATTAATGTTGATGTAGATGTGCATGATAATAGAGATATTTTAAGTAATGCTAATTGTAGTAAAACCACCCCTAGTGTGAGTTTAGAGGACGAAAATTTGGCAAATAATAATATTCATACTGGAGTGAACCACACTCTGTCTGAACCTGGTAACTTAATTATGGATAATGTTGAAGACAGTAATGTGCCCAATTCTGACAACATTTCATCTCCTATCTTCCATCAAGTTGCTGAACCAGTGGTTCATAGGAAAACCACCAATAACAGCAGTGGTAGTAGTAGTGGTTGTATACATCATACCCCTTTCCTGATTCCAACATGTACAATCGGGGCAGAAGTCACTCTATGAGCAGGGGGAGAAAAAGAAGCCCCAGTAGGAGATATAAAGGGACCCACCTTGAAGAAAATGTGGGAAAGGGTAGTAAAGACCTAATGTGGAATCTTTCACACAGACCATTAAATAAGTAGGTCCTGAACAAAGGGCTATCTTTTATACCAACTACTTATAGTAGTCTCCCAGATACCATTCTAGATGTTAAATTATTTATGCATAATGTTCAACTGAAACTGTTATTTGATAATGTTGAAAATAACACTTATGTTTCACAACCACGGAAACCTAGTGTATTTTTCCCTAATTTGCATCCTTTAGTGGATGCTTTTTGTAAGACTGTAAAAGAGGACTTATATACTTGTTACAAAGATATACGACCTATGAAAAAGAAACATAATTTATCTTTCCAACAGAAGATGGCCTTAGATAATTTAAGGAGAGATAATAACATATCAATTAGACTAGCAGATAAAGGTGGCTCAGTAGTTATTTTGGATAATAAAGATTATAAATATTATATGCATGAGATGTTACAAGATACTGCTTTTTATTTACCAGTTAGTGAAAGTGACATTCAAAAATATGTATCCACGGTTAATACTTCATTAGAAGAACTTCTTACAAGTGAAGCCATTACTATTGAAATGTTTAATTTTCTGTTAGTTGAACATCCCTTAATTCCCAATATACAAGGGCTCCCAAAAATACATAAAGACCCTGTGAAACCACCTATGAGACCTATAGTGGCAGGTAGAGGGTGGGTTATTGAACCCCTCTCTGTGATTGTTGAGAAAATGTTAAGACCTGTAGTTAATTTAAATCCAGTTATTTTGAAAGATACTAAACAGTTTTTACTTAATTTATACAAGAAACAGTTAATGTACCAGATAATTTACTGTATATTTTAGTAACTATGGACGTTAAGTCCCTGTTTACAATGATACCTAACCAGCATGGCATACAAAGTATACACTGTTACTTAAATAACTATACTGATTTTTTGGATGCCAAAATTGACCTCATTTGTAGACTACTTAGAATAGTGCTGGAGAACAACATTTTCTTATTTGACAATGAATTGTTTCTCCAGACGGATGGCGTAGCTATGGGCACTTCATGTGCCAATGGCTACGCCAGCCTTGTAATGGCACTGTGGGAAATGGATAAACTTTTTCATTTATCCACTTACCAAGAATTTGTTATATTTTACAAGCGCTTTGTAGATGATTTGTTTTTTCTCTGGAAGGGTAGTGAGGCTGATTTGGATAGATTTTTTGATTAAGTGAACTCTCTTACTGATTATCTGAAATTCACCATTACCATGTCTCGAGACAGTATTTCTTTTTTTAGACGTGTTTATTGAGTGTCTAACCAATGGTAAATTGAACACAGGGTACATAGGAAATCATGTTATAGAAATACATTGTTGCATAGACAGAGTATGCACCCTGGTTTCATTTTTAAAAATATAGTTAAAGGACAAGCTATTCGAGCTTCTAGATTGAACCCAATACAGTCTAATTTTGAAAAAGAACTTATTGACCTCAATGATAGATTAGTAGCAAGGAAATATCATGATAGTGAGATAAGATATAGTCTCCTTAACATAGAGAATATTAGATCTAGTCAAGCTTGTCCTTATTTTTCAGAAGAAGGGAATCAGCAGTATCTGGAGTCTAGTAATTCTGATATTTTTTTATATATCTGCACATAAATTGTCATTGTTTTTTTACTTATGATGTCTGTCAGATTAAAGACATAATTTATAGACATTGGAATTTATTAACTATAGACCCACTTATCAGGAATATTGTAGGGGAACAGCCCCAATTTTTATTTAAGAACAAGAAAAAATGTATTCAGACTTTTATGTCATCCGCTAAATAGTATGCATTCATCTCTTGTTAATTCATACTTAGGAACCAGACCATGTTATAGTTGTAATTTTTGTTCCTTTATCTGTCACTATCATAATTTTATACATCCTAACATCTTACATATACATAAATTCGATGTAACAGCTGACTGCAACACCAAACATGTGGTTTATCTCGCCATGTGTTCCTCCTGTCCTGTTTTCTGTGTGGACAAAACTGACAGGAGACTCAGAGGTAGGGTTAGAAAGCATCTGTACCAGATACGCATCAAATCTGACATCAATGCACTCTCAAAACACACTTTAGCCACTAATGCATCACATGTATTCAAGTTCATGGTGATATTTATTAATACACCAAGCTTGAGAGGTGGTGATGTTAGGAACTCTACTGAGATGAATGAAATGAAATGGATAATTAAACTTCAAGCACATTTATACCCTGGTTTGAATGAGAAAACACCTATTAAGCCAGCACTTAGAAACAGGAGGATGACTTAGAAATAAATAATACAATATCATATCCCCTTACATGTATTCTTCTTATATATGTGTCTATATGCCTTATGTAGAGTTTTATTTACATGTTTTTTTACATTCAAAGTGAATACTTTTTTATAATTAGTTTTTTAAGATAGGTTCTTGAAGGTTTTTATGTATAGCCCAAATGAGGTGATATCTCCACTCCCTAATTAAGATGTTGATTAGTGAGTTAATTGATTTATATATAAATAGAGAGGTTTTTCAGTTGTGTAACATTACTTAGGTCTGAAGAAGCCATTTTGGTGAAAGCGCTTACCTGTTCAGGAATTGTTGAATAAAAGAACCTTATTTTATCTAAGTGTTCAGTAAATCATTTTTTCCTTAAAGGCTCTACAAGAATAGAAGTTGGTCTGAACAGACATCTTTATGGTAACTGATATTTACTGCCAGAGGTTGTCACTGAGCCTGTTTTATTGTTGTTTGACTTTGTTTGCCCAATTAGTGCTCAATGACATTCATTTCACAGCGGTGTTGTTTATCTATTCTACTCTGTGTCTGCATTAATGTACAAGTCTCGAAAGAATGAATCTCTTTTGAGGTATTTTTTTCTATGTGCTAGATTATTGGGAAGTTGTGTTTTCTGATGGAAATTCTCCTACACTTTTTCTGTTTAGCCATTTGACCATGGCCCTGGCATTATTTGTTAGTACATGTTGTCTTTTTGTAGGCTCTGGGAGTAATCTGAGAGTCAGTGGTAGTCTCAAATTTTGCAATCATCAGCCTAACTAACCAAACATAGATCCTCGACATCAGTTTGAACATCTGAGAAGTAAATACCAAATGTAGCAACAATAGTACAGACCCCATACCTTCTGGTTTTGAATGTGCCCCAACTCATTTTTGATGGGTTCTGTGAGTGAGTCTATTTGCAATTCACTGAGTTGCAAAATAATTTACATTTAATTTGCTCAGTTTGTTTATGATGTCTGACTGAGGAATGGTATAAAAGACCTTGATGAAATCTAAGAACACTACGTGAACTACATTGCCCTTCTCCAAGCCTTTGTGACTTTTTCAAAGAAGTTCACTTGGTAAAAGCAGGCAGGACATTACCTTCACAAATCCAAACTGATTTGGGCAAGGGACTATAAAATGTCAATATCTTTGTTGATGAGTTCTGTAATCATATGTTCCATTACCTTCTTGATCAGATTGCTAATGCTCATTGTTCTTTTCCAGGGTGAGTGGTAGGGCTACTTTTTGAAGGGAAACAGTTACAACTGCCATCTGTCATCATTCATGAGCTGTTTAGAGGCTAACGTTGAATATGTGGGACAGTGTTTCATACTGACAGTAACACAGACCATCATGTTGTCAGGCCTCAAAGAGGTATTTTTGTTTGTTTGTTGTTGCCAGTAGTGCTGTTAAGATTTTTTTTCTGAGCCGATCTCCAGAGGAGATGAAGTTACATTGTGATCTAAAAAGGAAGAGGGCGATAGAGGTTGAAGTTAGAACTAAAGTGATCTGCTACCATACTAAGTTGCTATCATTTGAGGTAGTACTGCTATGAATCAGTTTGGTACACTGCTGAGTATTGTTTTTAGGGTTCACAGTGTAGTTGAAGAAGAACTTGTGATTGTTCTTGCTAGTGGTGGCTATTAGTTCACACTTCGCTTTGTTGGATTTGATTGAGTTTTTTGTTTAAATCCTTGGTTATGATTTTTGTAGTTGAGGATCTTCAGGTTGGTCGTCATCTCACTTAGTGGAGCTGGAGGAACCAAAGGTGACTCTGTTGTTGACAATGAGGCTACTTCCTGAGTTGATGTGCTGGCATCTCCTGTCCCTGGGAGGCATCCTGGGTCCATAAAGTGGGGTGCAGAGGCACAAGATCTGCCATGTATTTCCTCAAACAACCCAAAAAATAAAGTATTCATTTTTTTGTCTTGCTTGCAAGTAATTAGGTCATTATACTAATGAGCCCATCTTGACTGAATATTTATGTATTACAACATCTCAGAAATCACATGTTCCATGCTGAAGGGCTTTATCATCTTGGTGCATTCACATGAGTACCTGCAAAGCATAATGCACATATATGTACATAATGTACAGGGATCAGTGGGAGAACCTGCTTGGAAACCTTTATGAGTGTGCTCAATATAATGTGGAAGACTGGCACAGTCTTGCCAAGGTAGTATGTGCTGGTACTGATATAACCCATTCCGACCTTCTGAGCCAGAGTAAATAAGTGGTCTGAGACAGTACTTCAAAGATGTATTGTAAATCTGAAGGGATGATTACTGTCATGCAATTTGCAGGGCATGTATATGATGTGTTGGTATTTTTGTTGTTCTTGTTTTTCAGCTTAGAAGAAAATGCGAGGGAGAGAGAGAGAGAGAGAGAGAGAGAGAGAGAGAGAGAGAGAGAGAGAGGATGTTCCACTGTTACAAAAGAGAATGGATTGCCTCTTCAGATATTGTGGGGGGAGGAGTATGATTTCTGTCATTTTATTGATTAGTTAGTGACTTACAGCAGCAGAGAAGTAGTCATTGTTATAGAACATGTAGTTACCTGTAGCACGTCATAGTTTTATGTAGAGTCTAACAAATCCTGTATAAATATGCTGCTTTGCATGCCCAGCATTTAATATTTATTTATTTATTGCATTTATTAACTGGGAAAGTCCACTGGGCCTAGAATGAACCCATTTTCAGTGGAGGCCTGGGGAGAAAAGCTCCACAATAATTACATACAAGTAATACGTATAAAATATTAATACACATAAGAATAACAAGCAGTAGAACTACAATCATGGTAAGTCCAAGAAAAGAAGCCTGTTAATGACACAACACCGAAAACAACCTGGCAAAGCAGCAATCAGAGGCAAACTGAAATAAATGAAACAAATAGAGTAAACAAGGTTTAATTCCACGCTTTCGTCCGTAGACTTCTTCAGAATAAAAAATATGTGACAATGAACCCATTTAAATACATTCAAGTAAATTATAACAATTTAAAACTTAATTACAATCAAATTAAATTACTGTGTTAATTAAAAAAGGAGTTAACCCCATCATTCCTTTTATGGAGATGTTGAACTTGTTTTTCAAAAAACATTTAACTTCCTGTTTTTCAAAAAACATTTAACTTAGAGTCTTACCATAGAATTTTAACTGTTCCTAATAATGTTGATTGCGACACTAGTGGTTTAGTATATATTAGTTTATGCAGCACTTGTCCTGCCTTCTATGTAGGAATGACTAGCAGGAGTTTAAAAATCCGTATTAAGGAACATCTTTAAGGAACATCTTTATGACATTAGAAAAAAAGATCCAACTAATGCTTTATATAAGCATTCCATCATTTGTCATAACTTTAAAAGATTTTTATTTTCCATACTAGAGGTTTGTCAAAACGACATGAGAGGGGGGGATTTTAAGAATTACATTTTGCAAAGAGAAGCTCTTTGGCAAATGAAACTAAAAGCTGATAAACTTCCAGGCATTAATGAAGCAGTCAACATCAAATGTTTTTTGAAAAACAGGAAGTTACATCTCCAGAAAAGGAATGATGGGGTTAACTCCTTTTTTAATTAATACAGCAATTTAGTTTGATTGCAATTAAGTTTTAAATTGTTACAATTTACTTGAATGTATTTAAATGAGTTCATTGTCACATATTTTTTATTCTGAAGAAGTCTACAGACGAAAGCGTGGAATTAAACCTTGTTTACGCTATTTGTTTCATTTATTTCAGTTTGCCTCTGATTGCTGCTTTGCCAGGTTGTTTTCGGTGTACAATCATGGTAAAATAGACTTAATAACAGGTGTACATACTAACACACATTAGTGTAAAATATATCTGCAAGGATTATAGCAGATGGAAGTTAAATTCAGTCTAAGAATAGAGGGCTAAGGAGGGAAAGAACTGAAGCTAATGACCCAGCAAGTAATAGGTGGGCAGAGAGAAGAGAAAGGAAATGATAGTAATAGAAAAATTAAAGGCGACGCACAGGAAAGATATGTCAGGTGTTGGGGTTGTTTATTTGGGTACAGGAGCATAACCAATGAGAAGACAGATGTAGTTTGATGGATTTTTTTAAAGACGGCAGGATTATAGATAGTCCTGAGTGCAGGGGGGAGATTGCTCCATGCCTTGGAGACAGTATAGAAATACAACATTTGGCCAGCTGATAATTTGGGTTTCTCGATAAACAGTAACATTTTGTTTTCTGACCTGAGGTGTAAGTTAGGATGGTAAATGGTCAGTATGGAGGAAAGAGAAGGACAGGTTTCTGGGTGGTAGATGAGCTTGTGAACTGTAGTTAATTGTAGAAAAGAGAGATAGCGTGGGAGTTCTAGCCAATTTAGTTTAAGCAAAGAGGAACAATGATGGGTAGAAAATTAGTAGCAAATTTGGCAACTTTGTTGTAGCAAGAGTCAATTTTTGTTCTCAAGGAGGACTGAAGATTGGTCAAGATGGGAGCACCATATAGCAAAGTAGGAAGCAGGAAGGAAGAGGACAGGGCTTTTTTAACAGAGAGGCTAAGAAAATACTTGTGTCTATATAGGGCACCCAGTTTTTGGTAGTTTTTTTTTTTTTTGTTGCATAAGATGTGAAGGTCAAAAGTTAAATTGTCATCAGTGATGACACCTAGCAATTTGGTACTAGGGACAACTTCAATGATAGTGTTAGTTTGGGAGAAAATGGAGAACAGAGACTTGTTAACAAGGATGGATTTAATAGGGTAAATATTACAAGTTTTGTTTCATTGGGGTTGAGAATGAGATGGATCTGGGCCATCCAGGTTTTGGTGCAAGAAAAAGCTTCTTGGGTAAGATGCTGTAGTGCAGTGGCAGATTTAGAAGAGCAGATGATAGTGGAGTCATCAGCATATTGGATAACAGTACTATGGGTAAGAGTGGTATGAAAGTTATTAATAAATATGCTGAATAAGAAGGGACCCAGTATTGAAACTTGGGGAACACCGGTATTAGTATTTAGGAAAGAGGAAGAGGAGTGTTGCCATATAGTAGATTGCTGCCTGTTACTGAGGTAATTAGTAAACAATTGTAGGGGGAGATAGGTTTAGGTCAGAGAGTTTAGGAAGCAGAAGGGAATGAGATATACTGTCAAAAGCCTTTTATAAAGTAAGAAAGAGTGCTGAAACTAAGGAGCCAGCATCTTGAGCCCTGTTTATGGTATCCAAAAAGGAAATGAGGGCAGTGTTGGTGCTATGCCCAGGCCTAAAGCCATGCGAAGCGGGAAAAAATATTTGGTGTTTTACCAGATGAGAAAGCAACTGAGAATTAATACATTTCTCTAGTATTTTTGAGATGGGGGAGAGAATGGCAATAGGACAGAAGTTAGGGGTGTCAGCATTATTGCTACCTTTATGGAGAGGAAGGACTGAGACTTTTATCAGATATCAGGTATGTAAGATTCATTAATGGACATATTGAGGAGGATGCTAATGGGATATGCAATAGAGGAAGCTGAGAGTTGCAAGTATTCTGCAGGTAAGTGATCTGGGGCATTGGTACAGGGTTTGAGTTTGAGAAGAAGTTTTTTAATGGTAGAGGTGGATATGGGTGAAAGTGTGAAAAGGGAAGAGGATTAGAAGGGGAATGTGCTAAAAGTTTCCCTCGTGGGTCAGTGTTGATGAGTGGGAAGCTGGAAGTAAGTTTAGTGATGGTGTCAATGACGCATGTGTTAAAGAGGGAGGCTAGCTCAAAGGGTGTTTTTTCTGGGTTTGGGCATGGGTTATTATTAGTTCCTGGGTGGAGAAGAAAGTTGATAGCTCCCCAGAAATTTTTGGGATTTAGTCTATGTTGTTCTTGGATAGCCTGAAAATATTCATGTAATGTGAACGCGTACATTCCTTATTTGCAGTGGGATGTCCACTCTATATGCATGGATAGCATACCCACTACATCACTGTGCTTGAAATGTGGGAATGTTTTGTCATTCTTAACCCGTGGACACTGGCAAAAGCTAGGTGAATATAGAAGGGCAGTTGCAGAGGCCTTACTTCAGCATTTTATCTGTGTATTACTCCATCACATGCCCATGTTAGTGCTATCGCACCCTGGCATACAGTTGATATTTGTACTATAGCCCTGCTCCATCATATTCTGCATTGTAAACTTTGCTGCCTTTGTGGGGAGCAGTTTCATCCCTGTCTGTTTTATACCACCTTCAAATTATGTTATTTTGTATAAATGGTAAAAGCCTCCAGGTTCACATGGCACGTCTTTGACCTTGCACCATACTACATGTCCATGGGCCACAACCCCACATCTTCCCAAGGGCTATAAGACCAACATAACCATTTTGCCACTGTAATCACATCTCCCACAAAGCCCATCAATGGTTATTGTGCCAGTGCAGACCTGTACACACATCACAGTCATTTCATTTATAGACCTAATCAGACATATCAGCCCTGTCATAGTATCATACCTATCAGCTGCATAGTACACTGGTACATGCCTCACCAGAAACAACCAGAGTACTAATGTGTGGTTTTTTTTAACTCTCAAAACTCCCTATCTTTTTGTTATCATTTTTGTTACTTTTTATCTTTGTTGTTTTATTTCTGTCCATTTTTACTGTTTTATGTTGCATCTGTGACTGCTGTGCCAGAAGTGAAGTACCAGTTCTCACCTTGCTGCTGGCCCTATCCTTTTCTTGCCAGCACACCATCTACTTCCTAGCCTACCTCTCCATCAGGTGACAGAGAAACAATGGTGGGTGACATTCAAGAGGCATCCCTAGTGACCTCTTACACTCACTTAGTGTTGGTCTTCCCTCCAGTGATGCTGTTAGGAAATCACATTATGTCGCCCAGACTGAGTTGGTGAAGGTGGTGGATGAGTTGTTGGACCAGCAGTTTGAAGCCTGCATTGGTCTCTTGAGAGGGTCAGTGTGTTTTTTACAGATTTACACTACTGTCTGGCAAAGCTGCCTCCATGATCTAAGACAGAGTCATGTGGGAAGGACATTCATGGTGGTGACTGACAACATACTGGGTCTAGCTCAACCCGCACAATGTCAGAAACAGAGTACCACCTATTCCCCATCAGGGTGTTCTCCTTCCCTGTGTGTCATGTCTCTTCCCTGTTTGTTGTCCAGTCCTCCCCATCACCTCTTGTCCTCCCTCTACCTGCATGTCAATATATCCATTGTTAAAGCCCCCTTAGTGTCAGCACTTTTCTGATTTGTCTTTGTCTGAATATTTATATTTGTTTGTGTTTAGCTGCTTCCATATGTCTACCACTTTTCTCCTTCTATGCCTCTTCCTTTGCATCCAGTCTATTCTACCCTACTTAAAAATAGATGCCTCTTCCTCAAAAAAAATATACCTTTACTCCCCTTTCCTACTCCCACTCTATCATTCCCTGCATCCTTGTATATGTTCCTCTGCCTGCTATTCCCCCTTGCTAACTTTTTATGCTTCCAATTTTACCCATTTCAATCAATTAAAGTGTATAAGGTATGACTGGGAGATATTTGTTGTTGTTTTCTTCTGTTTTTGTACCATTATGGAGCTGTTTTTGTAACATCATGGAGTATCACATGTGCACACACACGTAGTCAAGTTCCCTGCTCACTAATGGTGTTCACAAAATTTCTAGTCACAATCTCAACAAAAACCTCCCTTCCTGCTGACCCTGTAATTTCAGTGAGTAGGTTTCTTAATCAGTCAGTTCTAGGGTGCCCCCCAACCCACTCCCTTTCTCCACTATATACCACCTTGTACATCTCCCACCTCACTTTCTTCTCTCTGTCCTCTCCTCATATTTCTAACTTCCAAAAAAAGCTTTTTTTTATCTGTACATAAATGTTTTACTTACATGTTTTTTCATCTGAAATACCTATACTTTTAATATGTTTGAAATGCCTATACTTTTAATATGTTTAGACTACATGAATTTCACTTTTGTAAACCATTACCTAGGATTTGAAATGTTATGTCTTTTTTAACACGTTGTATATTATCTCTGTATTTTTCACTGTTCTACTTTATTTACTTTTGTATAACTATAGTAAAATTGTCTATATCCGGTGGAGCTTTTCTCCCCCAGGCCTCCACTGAAAACAGGCTCTTCCAGGCCCAGTGAAATATCCCAGTCATCAAACTGTAATAAATAACTAAATAAATAAATACAGGGCCATTGGACTTTGACTGGTTAACTTTTTATTACCATTGAACCTCATTGCTCCTCTCAGCAGACCCACAGTAGCCTTTGAGCAGTCATGAAAGGCATGGTTCTGAATCTCTGGTAAATGGTTTTATGCTTTTTGTTGTAGCCAGTTGTAAGATAACAATAATTGCTCAGATTTTAATCAAACATGCTAGAGGGAGACCTGTATCAAGTGACTACATTATCAAGCCTTTTGTTATAATTAACAGTAAAAGCAAAAAACTACCCTGGATTGTACCTTTGGCTATGGCTGAAAATGACACACCATGATCAGCACTAAGTAATAAATTGAAATAAAAACAAAATAAACAAAATAATGTATTTAAGTATTCACTTGTAGGTCCCCTTATGTCAAGGTTCTGTGCCTGAATTACTCCTCTTGAAGGTTGTTTGAGTTCAGTTGCTCACTAAATGAGCCTAAACTGACTTAAGCTCACCCCAGTAAAGACCTGCACTGTTTTCTAATTGCTGCCAAGTATATCTTTAAGATCTTGACTCTCACCCACTGTGCCATTCATAGTGTGGTTCCTACTTACCATAAGAAGCTGTACAGGCACCATGCCCCAAATAAACATCTCAGGTCACCCAGTGAGGGGCTGCTGGCCCTGTCATGGATCAGATTAGAAATAGCTGGCATCCTTTCTTTTGCATGTCTTCCCCCAATCCTGTGAAATCAGATATCATCCGTGATTTGTGCAAGTGGTTCTGAGGATTCCTTAAGGACATTCCCAAAGTTTCAGCTTTATAGTAGAGTTTATTTAGGCCAATATCTGGCCATGCCAACTGCCTTAAGATGGATAATTCTTATTTGTTTTATTTAAGTTTCAGAATATTCAAATCTTATATCTTCTGCAGTTTTATTTCAAATGTAATGAATATAAAAGCAACAAAGGAGCAACCAAAGCAACAAAAGTCACTGAGTCCTGTATCATAAAAAACATTTTAATGAGAGCAAGCAGAATCTTAAAAAAAGGTGGTAAGCGCTTTCACATAGAGCTTCCTCAGACCATAAATGCATCCACATACAAAGATATCTTATATATAAAAATTCAAATCCAAATCCACCAATCATGGATCAACAACAATTAGCTCAAGGAAACACTTAAAGATATACATTACTATGACAGAATAAAAACAAAACTGAAAATAAACAGACATATAAAATAAAAACATATAAAACGTAGCACCAAAACAGTACTACTTCCTATTCCTACGTTTCTTCAATAAAGGTTTTAAAGAAGCCTGTTCATTGAGGCCACTGACCCTATCAGCTCTCAAAATAATCATCCAGTTGGTCTCCTTATATTCCGTATGATTACGGGTGTCACCTGATCTAATTGTGGGTATTATAATATCAATCACTCTAAAGACGAAACTATGCAGCTCACCACACCCTGCTACATGTTTCGCTAAAGCATTGTGTGCGGTACCTACCCGAATACTATATACATGTTCCCTTACCCTCTCACATAAAGATTTGTTGGTCTTTCCAACATAAAAAGACCTAGATTGGACACACTCAGCCAAGTAGACCACATTCATGGTTCTACAGTTGGCATCCACATGAAACGTGAATACTCTTCCTGAATCAGGATGACTAAAGACCTCAGAAGTATTGATCATCCCACAGAAATTGCAACAGCCACATGGCCGGGTCACTCCTGTTCTCATAAAACTGGTCTTAGAATCCATGCCATGGCATAACAATCTCTTCAAATTCTTCCTATTTCTATAAAGGAATGAAGGTTTATCACCAACTATATCACCAATCATGGAGTCCACTTGTAAACTAGACCAATGTTGCCTAAATAGTTCAGTCAATGATCTATTATCTCGTGTGAAGAATAACGGTATCTTCACAAGTCCCTTCTCACCAGCAGAACACTCAAATGCATCCACTGACCCCTCAATGATGGGATCATAATATGGTGCTGCAATGCCATCTCTGAGTATCTCCAGATCTGACCAACACTTAACTATCTCCTCCTTGTTATAACCTCTCAGTAACAGCCTCTGTTCCAACGATCTATTCTCAGTTTGAAACCCTTCTACTGTTTGGTTCAATCTGGATGCTCTAATTCCCTGTCCACGTATTAGATTACGGAAGATATAATTGGGGTGCATACTGGTCCTACTTAAAAGAGTATTCCTAAAACAAGATTTACGAAAAATCCCAGTGTTGATAATAGAACCCTGTAACTTCTCAATGAATAATTCCAGGAGTTCAATAAGTGTCATGGAGAAATTCATAGTGAATTTCAAACATTCACTCAAACCATTCATGAGAGTAAAAAAATCATGTAAAGCTGTTATGGAGCCATTCCAAAGAAGGAACAAGTCATCGACAAAATGTCGATAAAAGATTACATTAGTTTTAAATTCCTCTAATGTAAACAGAACAGCATTCTCCCGGTGCGCAAGAAACATATTGGCGTAGCTATTTGCACAAGAAGTGCCCATAGCTACGCCATGCTTCTGAATATATATATATATATATATATATATATATATATCATCACGAAAAGTAAAGAGATTGTTCTCCAAAATCATTTCTAAAAAATAACAAATTAGTTCAATCTGTTTATCCTGGTATCCACTATTGGCCTCAAGATATTCATGTATGTATCGTAGGCCCAACTCATTTGGAATCATCGTAAAAAGAGATTGAATGTCCATAGTAACAAACACTAGGCTCTCAATTTCATGTAGGTCTTGTATACATGTATAAAAATCTAAAAGAAATTGTTTAGAATCCATAAGTACAACCTTATTCATGTTAATGATGGGTCTAAGATATTTCTCCACATAAATTGATAAAGGTTCATTAACCCACCCACCACCTGACACAATAGGTCTCATGGGTGGGTTAAACATATGTTTATGAACCTTGGGAAGTCCCTGTATAATGGGGAGCAAAGGGTCAGATACACTCAGATAACTGAAGGTATAATCTGATATAAGCTTCCCAGAAAAGATATCCTCGATGGAATTCTGGATGCCTACAATGATCTTATGAACATCCTCTGTTCTAATCCTACTATAATAAATTAGCATCACTCAACATTTCTCCCATGGCTGTGATTTAGTGTGTACTATCCATCACAACCACTAGGCCCCCCTTATCAGCCGGCCACACAGTAATCTGTGGATTATCTTGTAAACTTCTCAGGGCGTTCCTCTCATGGTAGGTGAGATTATATCTCATCCCCCTTCTACTTGCACCTACGTGATCATCATAGTACTTATAAATATCATCCTCAGTTAATTTCATGTATGCTTCAACTAGAGGATGATTTATAGGGGTGAAAGTACTAAGTTTCTTGAAACAAAAATGACTACTATCATGCCTTTGAATATTTTCATCCATATGGATGTCACCATAATGGTATTGCAACATAATATTCCTACAAAATGATATTAAATCCAATATGGTATTAGTCAATTTACTGTCACAAGATGGAATAAAAGACAGACCTTTATATAAAACACTGAGCTCATATGGATTCAAAACATATGATGATATATTCAAAATCAACGACTTGGTACTTTACCCCACATTTTCTTCAGGGTATGATTCTGATTGTACTCCCCTGAGAATTTCCTCTTCTGATGCCCCCTGCTCATTGATCTGGTGCGTCTCCCCATCCTTTCTGCCCTGACGGGTAGAGGAAAAGGGAGATCGCCCAGGGGACCACTAACCACAGATATATTAGTACTAGAATTACTCACTGTGCACTTATTTTTTGGTCGTATGACCGGGTCTATATTATCGTTATTCGAAATATTATTTATGACCACATTTGGGTAAATGTTCTGTCCAGTGGGTTTAGTTCCAGTAATCGGGTTATTGCTGACAAACAAAACATCATTTGTAACTTCACCAACCCGCTCATCCTGACAAGGTTCAGATTCAATATTATCACCCACACTTCCAGTTAAAACAGCACCATCTGTATCCCTAGTGCCAACTAAGGATCAACTATTACCCCTGACAGATGGTGGCATATTATTACTATTTCTAACAAATTTCTTCACATCCAGCAAATTCTCATTATCAAATACAACATCTTCATTCGCAATATGGACTCTACGATTCACTTGTTCCTTCTTTGGAATGGATCCATAGCAGGTTTACACAATTTTTTTACTCTCATGAATGGTTTGAGTGAATGTTTGAAATTCCCTATGAATTTCTCCAGGACACGTATTGAATTCTTTGAATTATTCATTGAGAAGTTACAGGGTTCTATTATCAACACTGGGATTTTTTGTAAATCTTGTTTTAGGAATACTCTTTTGAGTAGGACCAGTATACACCCCAATTATATCTTCCGTAATCTAATACGTGGACAGGGTATTAGAGCGTCCAGATTGAACCCAACAGTAGAAGGGTTTCAAACTGAGATTAGATCATTGGAACAGAGGCTGTTACTGAGAGGTTATAACAAGGAGAAGATAGTTAAGGGTTGGTCAGATGTGGAGATACTCAGAGATGGCATTGCAGCACCATATTATGGTCCCGTCATTGAGGGGTCAGTGGATGTATTTGAGAATCCTGCTGGTAAGAAGGGACTTGTAAAAATACCGTTATTCTTCACACGAGATAATAGATCATTGATTGAACTATTTAGGCAACATTGGTCTAGTTTACAAGTGGACTCCATGATTGGTGATATAGTTGGTGATAAACCTTCGTTGCTTTATAGAAATAGGAAGAATTTGAAGAGATTGTTATGCCATGGCATGGATTCTAAGACCAGTTTTATGAGAACAGGAGTGACCCGGCCATGTGGCTGTTGCAATTTCTGTGGGTTGATCATTACTTCTGAGGTCTTTAGTCATCCTGATTCAGGAAGAGTATTCACGTTTCATGTGGATGCCAGCTGTAGAACCACGAATGTGGTCTACTTGGCTGAGTGTGTCCAATGTAGGTCTTTTTATGTTGGAAAGACCAACAGATCTTTACGTGAGAGGGTAAGGAAACATGTATATAATATTCGGGTAGGTACCGCACACAATGCTTTAACGAAATATGTAGCAGAGTGAGGTGAGCTGCATAGTTTCTTCTTTAGGGTGATTGATATTATAATACCCACAATTAGAGCAGGTGACATCCGTAATCATACGGACTATAAGGAGACCAACTGGATGATTATTTTGAGAGCTGATAGGGGCAGTGGCCTCAATGAACGGGCTTCTTTAAAACCTTTATTGAAGAAATGTAGGATTAGGAAGTAGTACTGTTTTGGTGCTACGTTTTATATGTTTTTATTTTTTATGTCTGTTTATTTTCAGTTTTGTTTTTATTGTTATAGTAATGTATATCCTTAAGTGTTTCCTTGAGCTAATTGTTGTTGATCCATGATTGGTGGATTTGGATTTGAATTTTTATATATAAGATATCTTTGTATGTGGATGTATTTATGGTCTGAGGAAGCTCTATGAGAAAGCGCTTACCAAGTTTTTTAAGATTCTGCTTGTTCTCATTAAAACGTTTTTTATGATACAGAACTCAGTGACTTTTGTTGCTTTGGTTGCTCCTTTGTTGCTTTTATATTCTTTACAGTTTATTTATTTTATGAGCAACTGAGCATTTGCCTGTTGGATTATCATTTTCTCCTTGGTTTTATTTCAAATGTGCCTTCATTTTCCTTTTTGTTTTGATGTTTTTTAAATATATTATGTCTAGAGTTAAGAGTCAAAATATTTCAATAAATAAAGAATGATACTATTATGTTATTCAGTTGTTTCAGGAACCTGTTTGATCTCCTCTTATAGGATAATGGCATGCATTATAATTAATTGCGCTTTACTTTTCCTGTGTAAATGATGAGGTCACTTCTGTTACAATCGGGTGCAGCTGAAGACATTTTTGGCTTGCTCACAATTTCACATGTGCATGGCTGCTGGGGGAGGGGAATCTGGCATGGTTAGAAGATTGACGGGCTTTTATCCTTTGTCTTGATGGAGGTGGGCCTGACTTGTGCTTATGAAGTGCACTTTGTTTTTGTTATTCAGAATACAATAGTCTAAGGTGAGAATGCAGAAGGGAAAGGAGTGTTCGACTTCACCCTGCTGTACCTGTTAGCTCACATTTTGCAGGTTTTGCCACTCTAGCTAAATACCATCAGCCTGTTATTGTGCACTTGTATTCTCTGAAACCTGGCATGTATGCAAATGAAATATAAAGCATATGTCTCTGTCCAATAAAGGGGTAAGGGGCTGGTTTGTTCTGATTATGTTTTGTCTGGAGTACATTCCTATATTTATGTATTTGAATCCAGGAAATGTATTGTTGAGAAGAAAATAACAGTCACTGTAATCATTCTACTGTGCAGTATGTGTTCTGTCTGGAAAAGATGTAATTTGAGTTTGAAGAATCAAGTTTCTTTTGTACAAGTGGCAGGTGGTTGAAGAAGGCTGTGTCATGTTGTGAATGATCATCAGTCTGAATATGGACAAAGTGATAAAACCAGATGTACACATGTTGCATGAGTTGTATGACTTCCATTCCCAGTGAATTCTGATGCAAGGTACTCACCTCTCTTTGGGGGGTAAAATAAAATGATCTGAACTGTGGGGTATAATCTTTTTAGTGCCCATTCAATGGGATCAGGTCATTCTGTAGCATTCCCCTCTGATAGCAACATGTACATAAGTGGTATGATGTCTTGAAGGATACTAAACTATCTAGCTGTCTAACAGAGAGGAATGGTTGTAAACCTTAGAATTCATATTCCTTCTGCTTGTTGACGGGCTAGACTGGTTAGTAATTAGATTGCACTACTAAGGAGCATGCTTTGATGTAGGATGATATCAGTAGAGTTTGAAATGCATCTCTGGAGGTTTCTATGCCCCAGACTACTGTGACCGAGAAGTACTTGCTTGCCTTCTTGAAAGACAGTTTTTGTTCGGGTGGTTGCATGTAGGACCCACAACTAATTTCATAGTAAGTATACATCTTCCATGATGGCAATGGCAGACGACAACTAAAAGCTGCTATGTGTGTGTGCCCCTGACTATTCACAGGTCATCTTTATGGCACAAGTTATAACAGCTATAGTGCCTGGAACCTGCAGGGAACTATGGAGAGGAAACAGGGTGCATAATTTAGGAATGGTTGGTCACATTATGCAGCAGAGCCTGTGACATGCAGTGATTTCAACATGCTGGTACACACATTTGACCAATAAGCATAAGATATTATCCATGCTCCTTTGAGTTAAAGCTAGCTTGTGAAACACCTGGTATCCAAAAGAGGTTGCAGAGGCAATGTACTCTGCCCAACCCTCCCCCAAAATAGGAGAACTGGCCATCAGTCACTTCACTGTATCTCAACTGACCAAGTCAAGGAGTAGCCTGAAGGCTTTTCTGAACAACTTGCATCGCCAGTGACACAGATGGACAGCTTGATCTCCTTCATCAAACAGCTAGTGTTTTTCAGTTTTTTTTTTATCCTGCTGTCTGCCAGTCTTCAGCCTCCACCTGAAAAAAAAAATCATCCTGTATATTCCCTATAACTGAGGTGACATTTGCCTGGGAAAGACTATTATTTAGAAATCTTTCTGGAGTGATCCAGCAGTTTTTGTGTATGGTCTCCATCCCTCTTCTCATGTTCAAGCTTTATGGAAAGTAAGGCATGCAATGGGCTGACAGCACTGGATACCTTTCCCTTGCTAAGCATGCATTGCAACAAGCATCCCTGGCTTCCTGTTCTCAAGCACTGGTGGTGGATTCCCTGATATGTTTCAGATAATCTCCCCAACACCTCTTCCTGCGCGTGGGCAATGCACGGCCCCCAACAAAGTAAAGGCAACAAAAAACACAAACTGGAGCCAGCAGTTGGTGATAAAAAACTGTATTAATAAATTACAGCATCATAGCAGAAAAAACACACACAAACCGGTTTCGGCTGGTAAATTACACAGCCTTCATCAGTGTATCAAAAATTGCCAGTAATTCCTGCCATTTAAGTATGTGAACATAAACACCCATTGGTGGAAACATTATAAATATTCATTAAGTCCTGGAGGGAAAAGCCCACCCAGCTTAGTAATCCACTTTTTTTCTTTTCTGTTCAAAATCTCATGCCAACCACTTTTATTTCTTCGATCTCCCTGAATCACATCAATAATTGTAAATAAAAATATTGCTGATGAATGTGATAACTGGTGTTTATAAAGTGCATTCGTAATTTTTTTCTGTTTAATATTACTATAATGTTCAGAGATGCGTAACCTTAAGCATCTTGAAGTCTGGCCAATATAGAATGCACCACATTTGCACGTGGCCAAATAAATGGCCCAATCAGTACTACAATTGCAAAAGATATTGATGTCAAAGACCTTTGGACAGTTACGACTAGAAAATTCCTTGGTAGTACAAATATGTTTGCAATTTACACAATGACCACAGGGAAAACAACCATACAGACTTTGTCCAGAAATAGTAGTTTGTATTCTACTCCTGCCCCTCATATCACTGACTTTATAATGATTAAAATAAGATTTCAAATTTTTACCATTTCTGTATGAAAACATACATTTATCAGGGATAATCCTGGCAACTTCTGGATCACTCTGCAAAATATTCCAATGACGCCGTACAATATTGGCGAAACCCATACTGTTTCTCCCATAAGTAGTTGTGAGTCTCAGTGGTTCAGGTGTTGTATTAACCTTATTTCTATCTTTGTATTGAAGCAAATCAATCCGCTCCATACCTTGTACCTGACTCATGGCATTAATTACAACCCCTGTCTTGTAACCTCTCTGCTTAAACCTATGTATAAGGTCCTCCGAATTTTTATGATACGTAGATTGTTGAGAACATATTCGTTTAGCTCTAATAAATTGGGATTTGGTATCATAAAAATTCGGAGGACCTTATACATAGGTTTAAGCAGAGAGGTTACAAGACAGGGGTTGTAATTAATGCCATGAGTCAGGTACAAGGTATGGAGCGGAGTGATTTGCTTCAATACAAAGATAGAAACAAGGTTAACACAATATCTGAACCACTGAGACTCACAACTACTTATGGGAGAAACAGTATGGGTTTCGCCAATATTGTACGGCGTCATTGGAATATTTTGCAGAGTGATCCAGAAGTTGCCAGGATTATCCCTGATAAATGTATGTTTTCATACAGAAATGGTAAAAATTTGAAATCTTATTTTAATCATTATAAAGTCAGTGATATGAGGGGCAGGAGTACAATACAAACTACTATTTCTGGACAAAGTCTGTATGGTTGTTTTCCCTGTGGTCATTGTGTAAATTGCAAACATATTTGTACTACCAAGGAATTTTCTAGTCGTAACTGTCCAAAGGTCTTTGACATCAATATCTTTTGCAATTGTAGTACTGATTGGGCCATTTATTTGGCCACGTGCAAATGTGGTGCATTCTATATTGGCCAGACTTCAAGATGCTTAAGGTTACGCATCTCTGAACATTATAGTAATATTAAACAGAAAAAAATTACGAATGCACTTTATAAACACCAGTTATCACATTCATCAGCAATATTTTTATTTACAATTATTGATGTGATTCAGGGAGATCGAAGAAATAAAAGTGGTTGGCATGAGATTTTGAACAGAAAAGAAAAAAAGTGGATTATTAAGCTGGGTGGGCTTTTCCCTCCAGGACTTAATGAATATTTATAATGTTTCCACCAATGGGTGTTTATGTTCACATACTTAAATGGCAGGAATTACTGGCAATTTGAT
>NC_056731.1:1544623020-1544637750 GCF_019279795.1 Protopterus annectens | reverse complement strand
ATTTTTTTTAAGTGCTGTCTTGAAAACTTGTAAGTTTCTTTCTACAGTGGAGTGGGGTTACTGTAGTTGGACCTTGAACTTCGTCCGAATCTGATTTGTAGTTAATTGTAATTGGCCATTTTAGGTTTTAATTGCTTAATCCTTTACCTTTAAACTTATCTTTATTCAATTCCTGCTCAGCACAGCTCAATGGCCAAGAGGTGCTTTCAAAATAAAAGACTCTTTAGACTAAGAATTTTCTGTTACACTTGAACAACTCTTTTCAACGATTTAACTGTTTTTCTTATTCTAGCCGTTTTCTGAGTTTTAATCTGCACTTTTAAAGTTTGTTCTATTTACTGTGGTGCCCACTAATTCTACCTGTTTTGTTTCTATAAATTAGCTGTATTAAATAATAAAAATAAACAAAATACTGTTTCCCTTCAGCTACTAGAATAGACCTTGATAAGTTCTGTTTCCGATTTTAATAGTCTAGTTCCTTTCTTACCGTGAGGAAGTTCCTTTGCCACCAGTGGGTCGGGAGCTTGACAGCCTATCTGCCCTTAAGAGTACTGCACATTTGATTTCTAGCATTTTATTCCCTTTTAAACTTCTGCCGTTTTACACTTTCTCCTACTCCTCTCTACCAAATGTCTAGCGTCCTGAATGAAAGAGTGCTGTCAGAATAGTAATTTCATGATTAAGTAAATCTTCTGTTCAGATTTCCTTCTAGAAAATTATTTAACCTGTTTCTTTTTAAGCCGTTTACTTGTTTTTAAATTCTTCCTTTTTAAAGTTTGTCTTCCATTTAATGTTAGGCCTGTTAATTTAGCCTGGTATGATTTCTGATTTTTCTAATTACAAAAAATCAAAAACATAAAAATCAAGATCCCTATTCAAGCTGATTCCTTATCAGGTTTCTATATTTGCTTTTGAACTTTTCTTGATTGATTTCTTCTCGTGATGAGTCCTTTGTCACCATGGTCCGGACTTGGCTCACAGACTGAAGGAGTGACCTCAGCACAAGAATTGTGTAGTTAATTGGCCATTCTGGGCCATTCCTAGATCTTTTAAGTTCCCTGCATAAAAACCCACTTTGGCGCAGTTTTTTCGCTTATCCTACTCAGCAACAGCTCCTCGTGATCCTGCAGAGTGGGACTAGCAGCAGAGAAATGAAAAGAGTGACTGCTTTCAAGATTTAAGTATAATTTTTCTGTTACTACCTGTGCGACCATCCTTCCTCACAGAAAAGCAAATTTAAACTGCTAATTTACTTATTCTAAGCCTGTTTTCTGTGTTTTTACAATACCTGCACTTTTTTAAAGTTTGTTTGTTTGCATTTAACTGTTGATGTTGCCCACTCAAATGTGCTAGCCTGTGTATTGAATTTACTGTATTTCTCCTTCTGTTTGTCTGAAAAAAAAGAAGAAAAAAACAAAACAATATCCTTGACTCCCGCCTTTCCTAACCTAGAATAGTCCCTTATACAGGCTTTGCTGTATTCTGGACTTTTGAATAGTTTCTGTGTTGCCCATTTCCTTACTTGAATAGAAGAAAGTTTCTTTGCTCACCAGTGGGAGTGGGGAGCCTTGAGCAGCCTATCTGTCCCTGACGGAGTGACCTCAGCACAAGAATCTTGTAGTTAATTGAGTTAATTGGCCATTTTAAACCATTTCTAGTTCTTTTAAGTTCCCTGCATAAAAACCTGCTTTGGCACGTTTTTTTCGCTTATCCTACTCAGCAACAGCTCCTAGTGGTCCTGCAAAGGGGTGCTAGCAGCAGAGAAATGAAAAGAGGGACTGCTTTCAAGATTTAAGTATAATGTTTCTTTTACTACATGTGCGACTATCCTCCTTCTACAAAAAGCGAGCTTAAACTGCTGATTTACTTATTCTAATCCTGTTTTCTGTGTTTTTACAATATCTGCACTTTTTTGAACTTTGTTTGTTTGCATTTAACTGTTGAGGCTGCCCCCTCAAGTGCGCTAGCCTGTGTATTGAATTTACTTTAAATCTCCTGCTGTTTGTCAGAAAAAAGAAAAAACAAACAAAAAAATATCCTTGTTTCCCGCCTTTCCTAACCTTGAATAGTCTTTTATACAGACTTTGCTGTATTCTGGACTTTTGAATAGTTCATGTGTTGCCCATTTCCTTACTTGGATAGAAGGAAGTTTCTTTGCTCACCAGTGGGAGTGGGGAGCCTTGAGCAGCCTATCTGTCCCTGAAGGAGTGACCTCAGCACAAGAACCTTTTAGTTAATTTGCCATTTTGGGCCATTTCTAGCTCTTTTAAGTTCCCTGCAAAAAAACCCGCTTTGGCGCAGTTTTTTCACTTATCCTACTCAGCAACAGCTCCTTGAGGTCCTGCAGAGTGATGCTAGCAGCAGAGAAACAAAAAGATTGACTGCTTTCGAGATTTAAGTATAATTTTTCTGTTACTACCTGTGCGACCATCCTTCCTATCTGAAAAGCGAGTTTAAACTGCTGATTTACTTATTCTAAGCCTGTTTTCTGTGTTTTTACAATATCTGCACTTTTTTAAAGTTTGTTTGTTTGCATTTAACTGTTGAGGCTGCCCCCTCAAGTGCGCTAGCCGGTGTATTCAATTTACTGTATTTCTCCTGCTGTTTGTCTGAAAAAAAGAAGAAAAAAACAAAAAAATATCCTTGTCTGCCGCCTTTCCTAACCTAGAATAGTCCCCTATACAGGCTTTGCTGTATTCTGGACTTTTGAATAGTTTCTATGTTGCCCATTTCCTTACTTGGATAGAAGGACGTTTCTTTGCTCACCAGTGGGAGTGGGGAGCCTTGAACAGCCTATCTGTCCTTGAAGGAGTGACCGCAGCAGAAGAATCATGTAGTTAATTAGCCATTTTGGGCCATTTCTAGCTCTTTTAAGTTCCCTGCATAAAACCCCACTTTGGTGCGTTTTTTTCGCTTATCCTACTGAGCAACAGCTCCTTGTGGTCCTGCAGAGTGGTGCTAGCAGCAGAGAAATGAAAAGAGTGACTGCTTTCAAGATTTAAGTATAATATTTCTCTTAGTACCTGTCTGACCGTCCTTTTCACCGAAAAGCGAGTTTTACTTATACTAAGCATGTTTTCTGTTTTTTTACAATACCTGCACTTTTTTAAAGTGTGTTTGTTTGCATTTGACTGTTGACGCTGCCCACTCAAGTGCACTAGCCTGTGTATTGAATTTACTATACTTCTCCTGCAGTTTGTCTGAAAAAAAGAAAAAAAAAACAAAAAAAATATCCTTGTTTCCCGCGTTTCCTATCCTAGAATAGTCCCTTATACAGGCTTTGCTGTATTCTGGACTTTTGAATAGTTCCTGTGTTGCCCATTTCCTTACTTGGATAGAAGGAAGTTTCTTTGCTCGTCAGTGGGAGTGGGGAGCCTTGAGCAGCCTATCTGTCCCTGAAGGAGTGACCTCAGCACAAGAATCGTGTAGTTAATTGGCCATTTTGGGCCATTTCTAGATCTTTTAAGTTCCCTGCATAGAAACCCACTTTGGCGCAGTTTTTTCGCTTATCCTACTCAGCAACAGCTCCTCGTGATCCTGCAGAGTGGGACTAGCAGCAGAGAAATGAAAACAGTGACTGCTTTCAAGATTTAAGTATAATTTTTCTGTTACTACCTGTGCGACCATCGTTCCCCACCAAAAAGCGAATTTAAACTGCTAATTTACTTATTCTAAGCCTGCTTTCTGTGTTTTTACAATACCTGCACTTTTTTAAAGTTTGTTTGTTTGCGTCTAACTGTTGATGTTGCCCACTCAAATGTGCTAGCCTCTGTATTGAATTTACTGTATTTTTCCTGCTGTTTGAAAAAAAAGAAGAAAAAAAACAAAACAATATCCTTGTCTCCCGCCTTTCCTAACCTAGAATAGTCCCTTATACAGGCTTTGCTGTATTCTGGACTTTTGAATAGTTTCTGTGTTGCCCATTTCTTTACTTGAATAGAAGGAAGTTTCTTTGCTCACCAGTGGGAGTGGGAAGCCTTGAGCAGCCTATCTGTCCCTGATGGACTGACCTCAGCACAAGAATCTAATTGAGTTAATTGGCCGTTTTAGGACATTTCTAGTTCTTTTAAGTTCCCTGCATAAAAATCTGCTTTGGCGCATTTTTTTCGCTTATCCTACTCAGCAACAGCTCCTAGTGGCCCTGCAGAGGGGTGCTAGCAACAGAGAAATGAAAAGAGGGACTGCTTTCAACATTTAAGTATAATGTTTCTGTTACTACCTGTGCAACCATCCTTCTTCTCCAAAAAGCGAGTTTAAACTGATGATTTACTTATTCTAAGCCTGTTTTCTGTGTTTTTACAATATCTGCACTTTTTTAAAGTTTGTTTGTTTGCATTTAACTGTTGAGGCTGCCCCCTCAAGTGTGCTAGCCTGTGTATTGAATTTACTTTACTTCTCCTGCTGTTTGTCGAAAAAAAGAAAAAACAAACAAAAAAAATCCTTGTTTCCTGCCTTTCCTAACCTAGAATAGTCCCTTATACAGGCTTTGCTGTATTCTGGACTTTTGAATAGTTCCTGTGTTGCCCATTTCCTTACTTGGATAGAAGGAAGTTTCTTTGCTCACCAGTGGGAGTGGGGAGCCTTGAGCAGCCTATCTGTCCCTGAAATAGTGACCTCAGCACAAGAATCTTGTAGTTAATTGGCCATTTTGGGCCATTTCTAGATCTTTTAAGTTCCCTGCATAAAAACCCACTTTGGCGCAGTTTTTTCGCTTATCCTACTCAGCAACAGCTCCTCGTGATCCTGCAGCGTGGGACTAGCAGCAGAGAAATGAAAAGAGTGACTGCTTTCAAAATTTAAGTATAATTTTTCTGTTACTACCTGTGCGACCATCCTTCCTCACAGAAAAGCAAATTTAAACTGCTAATTTACTTATTCTAAGCCTGTTTTCTGTGTTTTTACAATAAATGCACTTTTTTAAAGTTTGTTTGTTTGCATTTAACTGTTGATGTTGCCCACTCAAATGTGCTAGTCTGTGTATTGAATTTACTGTATTTTTCCTGCTGTTTGTCTGAAAAAAAAGAAGAAAAAAACAAAACAATATCCTTGTCTCCCGCCTTTCCTAACCTAGAAGAGTCCCTTATACAGGTTTTGCTGTATTCTGGACTTTTGAATAGTTTCTGTGTTGCCCATTTCCTTACTTGGATAGAAGAAAGTTTCTTTGCTCACCAGTGGGAGTGGGGAGCCTTGAACAGCCTATCTGTCCCAGAAGGAGTGACCAAAGCACAAGAATCATGTAGTTAATTGGCCATTTTGGTCCATTTCTAGCTCTTTTAAGTTCCCTGCATAAAAACCCGCTTTGGGGCAGTTTTTTCACTTATCCTACTCAGCAACAGCTCCGCGTGGTCCTGCAGAGTGGTGCTAGCAGCAGTGAAACAAAAAGAGTGACTGCTTTCGAGATTTAAGTATAATTGTTCTGTTACTACCTGTGCGACCATCCTTCCTCTCTGAAAAGTGAGTTTAAACTGCTGATTTACTTATTCTAAGCCTGTTTTCTGTGTTTTGACAATATCTGCACTTTTAAAAGTTTGTTTGTTTGCATTTAACTGTTGAGGCTGCCCCCTCAAGTGTGCTAGCCTGTGTATTGAATTTACTGTATTTCTCCTGCTGTTTGTCTGAAAAACAGAAGAAAAAAACAAAAAAATATCACTGTCTCCCACCTTTCCTAACCTAGAATAGTCCCTTATGCAGGCTTTGCTGTATTCTGGACTTTTCAATAGTTTCTGTGTTGCCCATTTCCTTACTTGGATAGAAGGAAGTTTCTTTGCTCACAGTGGGTGTGGAGAGCCTTGAACAGCCTATCTGTCCCTGAAGGAGTGACCTCAGCACAAGAATTATGCAGTTAATTGGCCATTTTGGGCCATTTTTAGTTCTTTTAAGTTCATTGCATAAAAACCCGCTTTGGCACATTTTTTTCGCTTATCCTACTCAGCAACAGCTTGTCGTGGTCTTGCAGAGGGGTGCTAGCAGCAGAGAAATGAAAAGAGTGACTGCTTTCAAGATTTAAGTATAATTTTTCTGTTACTACCTGTGCGACCATCCTTCCTCACAGAAAAGCGAGCTTAAACTGCTAATTTACTTATTCTAAGCCTGTTTTCTGTGTTTTTACAATACCTGCACTTTTTTAAAGTTTGTTTGTTTGCATTTAACTGTTGAGGCTGCCCACTCAAGTGCACCAACTTGTGTATTAAATTTGCTGTACTTCTCCTGCTGCTTGTCTGAAAAAAAAAAAAAAAAAAAAATATCCTTGTTTCCAACCTTTCCTAACCTAGAATAGTCCCTTATGCAGGCTTTGCTGTATTCTGGACTTTTGAATAGTTCCTGTGTTCCCCGTTTCCTTACTTGGATAGAAGGAGGTTTCTTTGCTCTCCAGTGGGAGTGGGGAGGCTTGAGCAGCCTATCTGTCCTTGAAGGAGTGACCTCAGCACAAGAATCTTGTAGTTAATTGTTTTGGGACATTTCTAGCTCTTTTAAGTTCCCTGCATAAAAACCTGCTGTGGCACAGTTTTTTCACTTATACTACTCAGCAACAGCTCCTCGTGGTCCTGCAGAGGGGTGCTAGCAGCAGAGAAATGGAAAGAGTGACTGCTTTCAAGATTTAAGTATAATTTTTCTGATACTACCTGTGCAACCGTCCTTCCTCACTGAAAAGCGAGTTTAAAATGCAAATTTACTATTTCTAAGCCTGTTTTCTGTGTTTTTACAATACCTGCACTTTTTTAAAGTTTGTTTGCATTTAACTGTTGAGGCTACCCACTCAAGTGTGCCAACCTGTGTATTAAATTTACTGTACTTCTCCTGCTGTTTGTCTGAAAAAAAGAAAAAAAAAACAAAAAAAAGTCCTTATTTCCCGCCTTTCCTAACCTAGAATAGTCCCTTATACAGGCTTTGCTGTATTCTGTTCTTTTGAATAGTTCCTGTGTTGCCCATTTCCTTACTTGGATAGAAGGAAGTTTCTTTGCTCACCAGTGGAAGTGGGGAGCCTTGAGCAGCCTATCTGTCCCTGAAGGAGTGACCTCAGCATAAAAATCTTGAAGTTAATTGGCCGTTTTGGGCCATTCCTAGCTCTTTTAAGTTCCCTGCATAAAAACCTGCTTTGGCGCAGTTTTTTCTCTTATCCTACTCAGAAACAGTTCCTCGTGGTCCTGCAGAGTGGTGCTAGAAGCAGAAAAATGAAAAGAGTGACTGCTTTCAAGATTTAAGTATAATTTTTCTGTTACTACCTGTGTGACCGTCCTTCCTCGCGGAAAAGCAAGTTTAAACTGCTGATTTACTTATTCTAAGCCTGTTTTCTGTGTTTTTACAATACCTGTACTTTTTTAAAGTTTGTTTGTTTGCATTTAACTGTTGAGGCTGCCCCCTCAAGTGCGCATGCCTGTGTATTGAATTTACTGTACTTCTCCTGCTGTTTGTCTGAAAATAAGAAAAAATATATATCCTTGTTTCCCAACTTTGCTAACCTAGAATAGTTCCTTATACAGGCTTTGCTGTATTCTGGACTTTTGAATAGTTCCTGTGTTGCCCATTTCCTTACTTGGATAGAAGGAAGTTTCTTTGTTCACCAGTGGGAGTGGGGAGCCTTGAGCAGCGTATCTGTCCCTGAAGGAGTGACCTCAGCACAATAATCCTGTAGTTAATTGGCCGTTTTGGGCCATTTCTAGCTCTTTTAAGTTCCCTGCATAAAAACCTGCTTTGGTACAGTTTTTTCGCTTATCCTACTCAGCAACAGCTCCTCGTGGTCCTGCAGACTGGTGCTAGCAGCAGAGAAATGGAAAGAGTGACTGATTTCAAGATTTAAGTATATTTTTTTCTGTTACTACCTGTGCGACCATCCTTCCTCGACAAAAAGCGAGTTTAAACTGCTAATTTACTTATTCTAAGCCTGTTTTCTGTGTTTTTACAATATCTACTCTTTTTTAAAGTTTGTTTGCATTTAACTCTTGAGGCTGCCCACTCAAGTGCGCTAGCCTGTGTATTAAATTTACTGTACTTCTCCTGCTGTTTGTCTGAAAAAAAGAAAAAAAAAAAAAAAGATATCCTTTTTTCCCACCTTTCCTAACCTAAAATAGTCCCTTATACAGGCGTTGCTGTATTCTGGACTTTTGAATAGTTCCTGTGTTGCCCATTTCCTTACTTGGATAGAAGGAAGTTTCTTTGCTCACCAGTCGGAGTGGAGAGCCTTGAGCAGCCTATCTGTCCCTGAAGGAGTGACCTCAGCACAAAAATCTTGTAGTTAATTGGCCATTTTGGGCCATTTCTAGTTCTTTTAAGTTCCCTTCATAAAAACCCGCTTTGGTGCAGTTTTTTCGCTTATCCTACTCAGCAACAGCTCCTTGTGGTCCTGCAGAGTGCTGCTAGCAGCAGAGAAACAAAAAGAGTGACTGCTTTCAAGATTTAAGTATAATTTTTCTATTACTACCTGTGAGACCATCCTTCCTCTCTGAAAAGTGAGTTTAAACTGCTGATTTACTTATTCTAAGCCTGTTTTCTGTGTTTTTAGAATATCTGCACTTTTTTAAAGTTTGTTTGTTTGCATTTAACTGTTGAGGCTGCCCCCTCAAGTGCGCTAGCCTGTGTATTGAATTTACTGTACTTCTCCTGCTGTTTGTCTGAAAAAAAGAAAAAAATATATCCTTGTTTCTCGCCTTTCCTAACATAGAATAGTCCCTCATACAGGCTTTGCTGTATTCTGGACTTTTGAATAGTTTCTGTGTTGCCCATTTCCTTACTTGGATAGAAGGAAGTTTCTTTGCTCACCAGTGGGTGTGGGAGCCTTGAGCAGCCTATCTGTCCCTGAAGGAGTGACCTCAGCACAAAAATCTTGTAGTTAATTGGACGTTTTGGGCCATTTCTAGCTCTTTTAAGATCCCTGCATAAAAACCCGCTTTAGCGCAGCTTTGCGCAATTGTGCACGTAGTGCAGCATCGGGCAGCGCCACTTAATCGGGTTTAAACTATTCCCGGCTTCACAAAGTCTACTCTTCAATTTCTCCCTTAGAACTGCTCTATCTTTCAAATTAAACATCATATTCTCAATCTAAGGCCCTGCACTTGCCCATATAAGCAATCTTACAACTCAGTACTAGTAAACTAAAAGTACTACATCCTCATATACTCCCTTTGAGTACCTTGTCCCCTATTGGTTCTTTTTGATTCAGTGATATAGGAGTTCTCTATACTATTCTAGCATGTCCAAATGTCAGCTAATGGTTTCCTCTCCAGTCCAGCTGGTGAATATTTGAATCTTGAGGCAATGTTACAACTGTCTCATGTACACAGACAACCCTCTCCTCTTCCCAACAAGTTCAAATATTTGTGAGATATGCAACCATATAGCCAAACTGGAGGTTGAGCTCTCTCAACTCAGAACTGGTGCAACCAGTCAGGAGGAGAATGTAACCTCACACATCACAAATCCAGTCTCACACACTCCTATAACAACAGCAAACCAAACACATAAACACACACAAAGATACTCGGAAGCTCTAAATAAAAATCTGCCTAAGCAGCAGAGACCTCCAAAGCAGACATCCAAGCAAACACTACCTCAAAACAAAACACGTGCAACACATAGCTCACAAAGTTAGTGTGCCAAACAGTCACAGCCCTTAAGGCTAAATAACACACCTGATACACTTGTAATAGGTGATTCTATAGTCAGACACACTGACATCCCGCTCACCAGGCTGAACAAAGAGAAGATCACAGTGAGCTGCCTGTCGGGCGCTAGGATCCGCCACATAACACAAGCACTCAGGTCACTCCAAAGCAAGTACAAATATGACTCAATCATTGTCCATGCTGGTGTGAATGACCTGAGACGTTCCTCCCTCGACTACATAAAAAGAGACATAGAGGACCTCTCTGATCATTTAGCCCAGTGCGGTATGACCCTGACCTTGAGCAGCATCTTACCCTCACCTAGAATGATGTCACAGTATAAAGACAAAATGATCGATTTTAACAAAATGGCTAAAATTTTGGTGTCATTCAGAGGGGATCCAGTGTCTGTCAGCCTGGGATGACTTGCATGACAAGCCACATTGCTTCACTAGGGATGGCTTGCACCTGTCACCCCTGGGCTTTTGGATATTGGCAAAGGCTCTTGCCACACCCATAGTGCCTTTTTTAGGCAAGGCTCAAAAGACAAACCCACCTCCATAGACAACACAATGAATAAGAAACTAAGGGCAATGCTGCTAAACACCAGAAGTCTAAACCTCAAGATGCATGCATTCGAAGCCTTACTCAGTATGGAGAACACTGATATCTGTGCAGTGACAGAAACCTGGTTCAAGGCTCCACAGAGCACACCAGCACTACCAGGTTATGCCTCATATCATGCTTTTCGGCCCCAAAACTAAGACCGATCCACAAAAGGAGGGGGAGTATCCATATTCATCAAAGATACCCACACCTCTAGGTTAGTGGTACTGCAGGAAGCATCGGAGACCATCTATGTGCAACTAACAGTGGGCAAAACTGCTTTTCGGTTTGTAGCATGTTACAGACCACCCTCTCAAAATCAGGAATCCCATTTGGCTTTCCTGAGAACACTGGAGAATAAGAAGATCTCTCCAAACACCATTATATTGGGTGACTTCAACTACCCAAACATAGACTGGGAGCATTACTCAAGCCCCAACACCCTAGCCCAAAGGTTTCCTAGAATTTATAAACTCAAATGCTATGGAACAAGTAGTCACCACTCCCACAAAAGGGGAAAATGTACTTGACCTAATCATCACCAACATGGGGACTCTATGCTCTATACCAGAGGTATACCACTCATTGGTAAGATCAGACCATAAAGTAATCTCACTGGATATCCACATCCCGACCCCACCCCCATCCCAGAAAACCACAGTGAAAAACTTCTCAAAAGCGAACTTCACACTTCTCAAAACTGAGGTGGAATCCTTCAAGGCCCCCAGGCAAGTGGAAACTATGGCCCAAACTGCAGAATCCTAAATAAACACATTCTATGGACACCTCCAGGAATGCATGGATCATGCTATCCCAAACAAAACCAAGACCCAATCTTCCAAAGGCAGGCATTCAGTCTGGTGGACCCTAGCCATAAATAAGCTGTTCAACAGAAGGAGGAAGCTACTACATGATAGAGCAAAATCCCTAAAAGGGAAGGCATCTCTGATCAGTACTACTACGATCCCTCATAAAAACCTCCAAGGCCAGCTTCAAGAGAAAAATTGCACAGGAAACTAAAGATAATCACAAGGCCTTCTTCAGTTATGTTAGGAACCTGGAATGCAACTCCCAGATATGCTCAGAGTTGATCCAAAATGACAAAAAATACATGGAACCTACGGACATTGCCAACATCCTGGCAGACAGGTTCAGTGCAAACTCCCCCCCTCCCCCAAAAGTGCAAATATCTATCCCAGCAGAGTGCTGCCTCCCTAACATCTCAGATGCTCAGGTGAAAGCCGTCCTCTCCAAAGCAAAAAACACAGCACCAATGGGACCAGACGGTGTCCCGGGTTGCGTCCTACATGAACTCCAAGAAGAACTAAACCCTCACGTAAAGCTGCTGTACAATCTCAGCCTTACTACAGAATATGTGCCCAAAGAATGGCGTACAGCAACAGTGGTCCCACTCCACAAAGTTGGTGCTTCTACGGACCCCGGAAACTATCGCCCCATAAGCCTGACTAGCCTAGTCTTCAAAGCTATGGAGAGTATCATCATGGAACTCATAAACAAAGACATTGGGGACCTACAGACACTAGATCCTACCCAATTCGGCTTTTTTAAGGGCAGATCCTGTCTCTTGAACCTGGTTGACTTCTTTGAAACAGTCACCAAGGCCATAGATGAAGGGAAGGTAGTTCACACAGCCTACCTGGATCTCGTAAAAGCATTCGACACAATACCTCACTCGGGCATCATAGATAAGTTATCCAGCTTAAATATAAACCCCTATGTCACTAGATGGGTTGCAAACTGGCTCAAAGACAGAACCCACAGAGTCAGAATTGCTGGAGCCATGTCAGACTCAAAACCAGTTACAAGTGGCATCCCACAAGGCTCAGTCCTGGGACCCCTTTTGTTCGGTATATATTTTTCTGAGGTACAGGCTAACATGGGAGGACTGTGGCTGACCAAGTTCGTAGATGACTGCAAACTGGGTGCCATAATCAACTCTCCAGCTGACACAAGCATCCTTCAAAAGGGTCTCACAGAGACGGATAACTGGTGTCAGAGCCATGGCCTAAAGCTAAACGTCAAAAAATGTATAGTCATACCCTTTGGCAAAAACAAAAAAAAGTGCCCACAAATTACCACATAGGTGGTAACCCATTAAGTACTGAGGAAGTAATTAGGGACCTGGGAACCCAAGTCGATAGTAATCTCTCCTTCAACAACCACATTGCCAAAGTGGTGAGAAAGACCTTCTATGTAGCCCACCTTATCATGAAAGGATTCACATCTAGATCAAGAGAGGTCATCGTGCCCCTTTATTCATCCCTCATCAGGCCCATAATAGAATACAATGCCCCATTTGGGATGTACCTTACCCGACACCTGCAGCAACTAGAAAGACCCCAAAAGTACCTCACAAAAAGGATCAAGGGACTCAAACAGATGCCATATGCTGCTCGGTTAAAGAAACTCCAGCTCTACTCAGTTGCATACCGCCTACTTAGAGGCGATCTATGCCTGACGTATAAAGCTATGTCCAACCCGGAATTAATGGACATGCTCCACCTCAGAAAATCCAAATTCCTTAGAGCTACACGCTCGAAGGACTTGAACCTCAGAACAGAAATAAATAGGACATGCTGGAGGGACAGATTCATAACCCAGAGGCTCCCTTCACTCTGGAATAAAATCCCAGTACATGTTAGGCAGAGCCCCTCACTGACTCTCTTCAAGAGGAATCTTGATGAGTGGATGGGAGATCGTAGGTTTTCCCTGGGGATTACTTCTGTGTCACTACTAGACAGAGGCACAGTGAACTAACCTTAAAAATGGCACAGTAAACTCAATTCAAAGGATGGCGAAAGCCAAACACACTCTGGCTAGGCTTGTAAATGCCCTAGAGCAGACAGCCTAGTATGAACCTATGAACCTATGAACCTATGAAACTAATCTAACATAGCAGAAATACAAAATTAAATACATGAACCAAGTCTTCTGGAACTTGCCTACCAATCATAGTTCATATTTTACACTGACAGTAAAATTATGCAATTTGTATTCAGAGCCTGTCAGTCACCATATTTCTCACATACTCTGCACTTTCTTGTGACTTTATTTGCATAATTACTTAAACAAAGCTGCATTCATCATAGAAGGATGAGTATAACTTGGCTAGGCTTGTAAGAGCCTGAGGCTCATTAGCCTAGTAACATCTTATGATCCTATAAGCTTATGAATACAGACAACAGATTAAGGCCAATCCTGTGTTTCAGAACAAAGCAGCACTTTAAGATTACCTAGCCAGTAACATTATACAGTTTGCTGAAAACTTTTCTGGCATGAAATACACAAATCAGTTTTCTCAGTTGTCATATCTAAAATAATCATACTTGTGAAAATCCATCCTGACACCTATATACAGTGGATATAAAAAGATTACACACCCTGTTAAAAATGCCAGATTTTTGTGATATATAAAAAAATAAGACCACAATAAATAATTTCAAAACTTTTCCCACCTTTAATGTGACCTATAACCTGTACAATTCAATTGAAAAACAACTGTCAGGGGAAAAATATAAAAAATGTACAATATGCTGGTTGCATTAGTGTGCACACCATTAAACTAATACTTTTTTTATAGGTTATAGGTCACATTAAAGGTGGGAAAAGTTTTGAAATTATTTATTGTGGTCTATTTTTTATATCTCAAAAACCTGGCATCTTAACAGGGATGTGTAATATATATATATATATATATATAGATAGATAGATAGATAGACAGATAGATATTTTTTTCATATTTCACTATGGCTGTAACATCTGTGCAGGCAGTTTTACTGGACTAAGGAATTACAATTAAAATCACTGACCAGAAAACTGCTTCTTTATTAAAGTGTATTGCTATGTTTTATGTCAAAAACAAACTATGCTATTGCTGGACAGCAAACTACCTGAATTTGGTGACTTCTCTGTAGTGCTGCAGTCTTGTAATTAGTATACAGAAGACAGGGGAATTAAGGAGGTGAAGTCTGCCATGCGGAGATACAGAAGATGTAATTCTCCATTAGCAAAAAGACGCAGGACAAATTGCTTTCTGCCCTTATTTTCAGGTTTACTGCATATAATTTCCTACATCAGACTACTTGACAGGATCGTGTGGCTTTCATTTTTTTTTCCCTGTAAGGTAGTTTCCCTGAAGTGACCTTCGGTTTTTATGACAAGAATCAACAGTGTTAAGTACCATCTCCTTGAGTATTTTATCATGCCCTTCTAAACCGCATCTTATCAAAATATACGCATACTCTTTTGAAAACATCACTTTCTAGGTTTAGTTAATTTTGGTTGATTTGTAAACAACAGTGTTCATGTGTTATTTGCTTACTTTTCTTAGTGATTTCTCAGAATTTATGAATAAAATTTCTTCCGTTTTGTTTATGTCACTTTGCAAAATCTGTTTATAGCACGCACATTTGTTATCTTGGTTATTTGGAAGTTACTTTGCATGCCTACTATGAAATGCCTTTGTTGAAGATTTTCTAAACGGAATTAAAGGGTGTATTCGTCG
>NC_056731.1:1544478020-1544620520 GCF_019279795.1 Protopterus annectens | reverse complement strand
TTTCCTCATGTTTGTATTTTAGTGGCTGACTGTAAATACTGTGATTAGAATACTGGCATAATGCATCAAAAGCACTTGCCACTGAAACGAAATTGTGACTCACTATCAGCAAATATGAACTAAGTCATAAACCCCAGGAGAAAATGCTCAGGCAAAAAGAAAATGGTCCAGTAACAACAATGGACTGATACCATACTCACTAGATCCTACTTAAAAGGAGGCTTCTTTACACTGATATACTGCAAATAGAAAACCAATGTCTTTTGGGACCATGATCTGTCTTCAGAGTAAATCAGATAAATGCTTGCCCTCTGTAATGTATAAGTATGATTTCCTGTTTATTATTCTATGGAGTTATAAATATTGCATAGGTTTTTGTGTTCACCATGTGTATATATACTTACACTTCAAGTTCAAATAGTAAGGGAGGGTGGGTGGCCTAATGGTTAAGGTGTTTGCCTTACAAATACAAGGTGCAGGGTTTGAGTCTCACAAGGGATAATTGGCTAGGCTTAAAATGGCTCGCAAGGGCAGTTAGCTTAGTACTAACCTATGAACCTATGTAAGCAGCTAATCACAACACACAAACCTGCATATATTTGTTTCTAGAAATTGCAAAAAGAGATAAAGCACATTTTCATTTTCAGAAAATCTTAATGGCCCAAGACACCTAAACACAGTCATAGACCATCAAAGACCATCAAATCTATTAAGTTAATGCATTATGAACACCTATGGCTACTTTCATAGCATGAAGCTTTAGGGTAAGATATAATCCTTCAGTTATCTGAATCTGTTTGTAAACAAGCTGTTCACTTATTGACTTATTCCACCCAGCTCAGTAATTTCACTTTTTACCATCCTCTCAACACATGGCTGGAAATGTACCTACTTGTAGGCAGTTGCAGGAGCTGCAGAACAGCATTGGTGCACCTGGGACTGCTTCCACACAGCAATCTTCTAAATTTAAGCTTTTTATTAAAAAATGATGAATAACCCACTTTTTAAAACATAGTGTGCCTGCTTTCTAAGTAGCCCAAATCAAGAACATGAAGTTCTGCTTGATCATCTCAGGTCTCACTCACTTCTACCATGTACCGCCACACAGACATGTTTGCAGTTAGGTGCCCCTCCCATTTCCTTACAAGCTACTGTAACAGTAGCCATATCATGACAGAACATGACTACTGTGCAGCCCATTATTGATTCCTAATCCCAACAGTTTGTAGCAAGCATTTCTGAGTATGTTTTATGTGTTTAAATATGTATGTGTGTATGCAAAGTGCTTATTATTATTTTTTCAAACCTCAAATGACTTGGAGCTGGGCAGATTATAAGAAGGAGGAACACATTGCCACCAATTATGTAATAAGGTCACCTGCCTCAGTGATCACCTTTAGAATGTACTACAAACAGATAATTCACCATAATCTTTGAACGCCAACAACCTAGTTGGTAGAGTAACTTTATGCAGAACTGTTGTATTTCACTTCCCTTTTATGTACAGTTAATGGCAAAAGAATGGATGCATATGGATAGTTCAATAAGAAAATAAAGTTTGTTATCAGTTTTTCAAAGGATATCCAGGCAATTTAGGAACCATGACTTAAATTAATATGAAATAGAATACTCAACTATCCCAAGCCCTATTTTGGAGGAGTGTACCTATTTTCAGGCCTGATCCCAGCACATGTTGTTCCTATTTTTGGAGGTATGTCCCTACTTTCAGGCTTGAATTATCCCTTCACACAATTTTCTGAATCCCCTCCTCAAATGTGATTTTTGAACCTACTAGTATACAGAAAAGCACACTACATTATGAAAATACTAGTGGCACCAATACTTTAAAGAAAGAGGACATACATACAACTCCCTTTTTTCAGAAGTAAAATGAATGACCTTGACCTATCTCCCCTGATGACCATACAAAGCTTCTAGGCATAATAATAGACAACAACCTTAAATTTGATAAACATGTCAATCACACTATTAAGTCCGTCAACAAAAAAAACTAGGCTCCCTGTACAGAGCCAAACATTTCCTCACCTCCCTAGCTAGGGTAGCTATTGCAAGATCACACCTCCTCTCTACCCTTATGTATGCCTCCCCTGTACTCATCAACCTATCAAAAACCGATCTCAACAAATTATCAGGATATTACAATCATATAGCCAGATTCACCACTGCCATGGCTCTTAGGACCCACCATAGTCAGAACCTCAAAGCACTGGGATGGCTAGATTATCCTACCCTTCTACAGTACAACTAGCTTATAGTAGCGCATAAAATACTCCATCAACCTGATAAAACCCCTGCCCTCAAAAATATTCTCACCCCTCATACTGCCCCCAGGCCATTACACTCAGCTGATAAACTAATGATACTGACCCAAAAATCCAACAACTCTGCAGGCGATGCTATATTTGCCAACTCAACCAGTAAAGTCTGGACTCTACTCCCTACTACCATTACCAAGGAAACCTCACTACCCCTATTTAAAAGAGAACTCAAAAAATACCTCACATCTCATTGGCTGTGCTCTTGTTCTAAACCTAACAACTTCACTAATACATGTCTTGCTACCCAACCTGCTGTTTAGCCAAGTATCTATGCCTCATAGCATTTGAATGCCTAAGCATTGTGAATTATGAGAGCTGATTGTATTCTATGTTCACATTTTCTGATACATCTTTGCCAGTGAGATGCAAGTCTGCACATTGTGTATATTGATATCTGCCTGTAATCTTTGTCTATATTTTTCTAAACATGTCTGCCTGAGTTTATCACTCAGTGATATATGTACTGTCTTTTTTTTTTGGTATGTGGAGCTTTTCTCCCTGGGCCTACTCTGAAAATGGACATATATCCATGGACTATCCTGGTCAACAAATGTAAAATAAATAAATAAACCTTACATGGTAGAATTCTGTAATACAGTTCATTAATGTCTAGAGAGTTTACATTGTCTCTTTGACAATGTGTATATAATATTCCATTGTTTTTGTCACTCTTTTTAAACAAGACATTTGTGAGTAGTATCCTCCATTCTTACTGAAAACAGGAAGAGTCATGTGCTATTTGGTATTCAAATGTTACTCTAATTAGATGCTCACATTTTTGGTTGAATTTATTTACTTTCCAATGCCTGTAGTTTGAGAGGTTTGATATGAAATACACCTTACAAAAAAAAAAGAACTGTTGAACCATAAAAGTGCACCATAAAAGTGCCAGAAATAGATAAATACTGTTTTAAGAACACTGATGTGAATACTGCTAGATTACAAATACTTTTTTTGCTTTTCTCCACTGCTCATTATTGACTTTTTTTGATTTTCATCTTCTCACTTAGATGGTGAGGTTGTTATACTGCATGTGCTGGTTGGGCCAAAATGTGTTTGTGTAAAAAGAAAGTATCACAAAGTAAACAGAAAGCAGGATAAGCCCAAATATTAAAAACTGTCAAGTCTATTAAGGAATTTAATAAAAACAGCTATTCAAAAGGGCTAGTAAGAAATAATTTATAAGAAAATTGAATGCATAGAGTAAGCACAATATTAGTGTGTGTGTGTGTGTGTGTGTGTGTGTGTGTGTGTGTGTGTGTGTGTGTGTGTGTGTGTGTGTGTGTGTGTGTGTGCGTGTGTGTGGTGTGTGTGTGTGTGTGTGTGTGTGTGTGTGTGTGTGTGTGTGTGTGTGTGTGTATATTAACTTATTGATATGGCATAAATGTAAGCAAAGGCTATGGCCAGTATTCATGAAAGCCCAAGTAGGCTCCGTGTAGAACCTACACAGAGGCTTTTCATGCTGCCTGTAGCACTGTATAGAGTGCTTGATCCCTGCATTATTAATGGGCTTCATGCACACTGCATAGTGTGAGCAGCTAGTTCATGTGCTGACATGAACGAGTTTTCAACTGCTTACACAGAACAAGTTTCCTTGTAAGCAGTGAAGTGTGTGTAGATGGAAGTTAGCATTGATAAATCATTAATTGAATGGTTTACCAATGCTAGTTATCTTTGCTGAGTTATTTTAATGCAGAAATAAGTATTTTACACTGTAAATGTACGTAAATGTAATAAATGTAACTTTTCTTTCCCATTTAAATCTTAGTTTGTGCAGTGCATAGCAACAGGCTGCAGCTCTAAACCTTGCAAAGCGAGGATAATCCAAAAATCAATTTAAAATGGTTGTATTGTATTTTTTCCCTTTATATATGAAGTTTAAGTAAAGCTGAGCAGGTTGGTGCACTTCGACATGTTGCTCAGCAGTGTTTAAATGTCTGTGAAGAGCTGTATAGAAATGTATAGCTTAGCTGCAAATTTGAATGTGGAGTTAACTTAGTGGTGAGAGTTTTGGCTTTGTGTGCAGTAGGTGCACAGTTCGAATACCAAGACAGTCCATTCAACTGTTACATCGGAAAGCATTTATATATTAATGTTAATTTTATTTACCAATGTAGTTATTGACATTTACAAGGAACACATGCCAGACATCTAAAAATAGAAACTGGATGCTTTTAACATTTGTCAAAATGGTGAAGTTTAAGCTTAGCTGAGCATGTTTGCACAGCATGGTACAGTGCTCAGCAATGCTTAAACAAAAATAAAGAGGTATGTACAGCTGTTTAACAGCAGAGTCTCACAAGCTGAATGGTTAGGGCACCAGTACTTGTACATTAGGTGCAAGGGTCAAATCCTGACCATTCAGCTTTTTACCCGTGATAGGGAAATGTTGTAAAGGTTTTTTATTTCTTTTGTATACATTGAAATATGTTAATTGTGATGGTCCAACTTGACCAGAAGCCTATTTGTAGTGGAGACCCAGGTATAAAAGCCCCAGTTACACACAACTGTCCAATACATTAAAGTTACAGGAACAGATAATGTAGTGAAATGCATATGTTTAGGAGATGCAATAAAATAGTGTCAGTGGATATATGATGTGAAATCCCCCATGTAAACATAAGTGTCCTAGATAGTACAGTCACACCCCAAAGTAATGTAATCAAAACACATAGGGGACGTCACATAAAGTAAAATATATAGACTTAATAATATGTCAGTAAGGAGTAATTAATGTCCAATTTGTTAATTTCCTTTAAATGAAAACTGAGCAATGCTTAGCAGTGCTTAGTTCTGCTTAGCCGGTTTGAGCATTGCTAAGAAGTATAATTGCAAGCAGCATTCAGCCCAGCTAAGCGGATTTGCGCACTGCTAAGCACTGCTCAATTCAGCTTAGCTGGTTTGCCCACCAAAAATGGTTAATGATGATAAAGGGTGTGAATATGGCCTTATTTAAACCACACAGGCAGGAATACAGCCAGAACCTGTTGTAGTTTGATCCCTGCAGGAACTATGTCTGGACTTGGAGAGGGAGCATGCTTTTGGGCACAGCCCTGGGGCATTTTAGAGTCCAGGGCCATGGCTGGGCTCCTTGTACAACACCATGATGACAGACTGCTGCAGGGCCAGTATTAGGGCTCCCAGTACAAATGTGAGGCCTGGGACCATCTGGCATGCAACCTCACCAGTGCCAGTGGAATCACCTGAACTGGTGAGCAGGTACAACATCACTATGCTAGCCTAAAGCAGGGAAAGGGGCCGCTCTTGGCCCAATGGATCCAAGATGCTCAAGACAGCAATGCCCCAGTAGTTTGTAAGTTTGCAATATTTCACCCAATTCTAGTTTGAGTATGTGATAGACAAGTATGCATAATGGTTGTTTTTCCCCATACAGCTGCAGAGGTCAGAGCTAGCAATGTGGAAGCCCATGCGGACAGACTGGCAAAGCTGAGCTGAGAGTCTGGTGAGTGCAGCTCTATCTTGCAGTATATAGTGCAATAAATAAGGGGTACATTGTTTATTGCCAGTAGGTAAAATGTGTTCTACATGTTATGAATAAATAAAGTTTGTCAGACCAATATTGATCTACAGGATATGCAGTACTACTGAATGTAGAATATTAACTATAATAAAGCACTGTGTCATGTTACTCAAATAAAGATTTATACCACAAACTGTTGTGTTTAATCTGGTATGTTGTTGAAGAAATAGAATGTGTACAAGTGCTTTACTGCAAATATGGCTTTGACAGCATGCATTAATTGTGGTTGCTCTGATAACCAGCTGTTATGCCTAACTATAGATTGTGGAGCTGTAAAACAATATATAAATGAAATATGAAATATGTCCTGCACTAAGATCTGAACCTTGAATAGTAATATGTAATGTGTTATAGTGTGTCCCCTGTAGCATTGCCTTGTGTTAACCTTTGCATTCCAGATCTTTTAATTTCAAAGGATGAATACACAGTATATGGTCATGCATGAATCTCAGGCATGTATGTTCAACTGTCACTGCAGTCTTTGGTGACACTATAATTAGATTACAAGGTCAGACTGTCTAACCAAAAGAGTATTAGGCAGAAATCAGTCAAGTAAGAGACAATGCTTCCCCAGTATGCTGCTAGTCTCAGTGTGTTGAGAAATAATTCTATCACTAATTTATGCACACCCAGACCATGGTTTGAATCCAGGGAGTGGTACTAAGATGTGTGAATATTTACACACAAGTAATCTTGAAATTAGTAGAAGCAGCCAGGTAGTATTAATAGATATGTTCTCTACAGGTCTTAGAGGTAAAGAAATGTTTGTAGTAGCTGTATGAAGGGTATATTAATAAACCATGTACACTTGTTCCACTGTCCAACCCGATGCCTGCAAATGACAGCAGAATAGGTATATACACCATGCACTCTTCCTGATACATGTCTCTCAAGTGTCATGCTGTCACAGCTAATTGTCACTGCTACCAATAACCTTGGACACAGATATGAATCTAGGTGAAGTATGCCAGTAGCGTACTCACACAACATCAGAGCAGGGTACACCTTCTTCATCATATATGTAACCCTGACGTGTACAAGTCCCCTTTTGTCATGTACCCAGAATTGTACAGTTTGCCCGATATCATTCCAGACTGACAGCTATGTATGTGCTACAGAAGCTATGGGCCATAGGTAGATGTAAAGCAAGGGCAGATCTGTAGAGTACTAAGCAGTACTTTTGTAAAAATAGAAGCCTATGCAGTTGTTAATGGACTTTTTTCTCCCCCCCCAACCCCTTATCTGCATCAATAATTATAATTCATATACTATGGGTATGTTATTCTCAACACCTAATGTTGGGACTTGTGTCCTATTATGGTTCATATATTTAATTGGTTGCATATTAACATACATTCTTCAAATATAATTGTTGGTGGCCTGTTGCTGTACATGAAACTGGCATGCTGTTACAATGCTGACTGTTATTCTTCCATTTATGCATGTATTCTGTTTGCTATGCAAATGTTTCACTTCTATTCTTCTGGGTTAATTGGAACATCCATGCATGTTGTTATAACTAATTTTGAAATGTTTTGTTCATGACTAACCAATACATTTTGAAAAACCTCAACACTGTTGCACATTTGGGAGGGCACATCCCAGCAGATACACCTGCCCTGCCTCATCTGGCCATGGCACTGAGCCCCAGCACATCTGGGACCCAACCCAGAACTGCCTCCTATGCTGGTCTTGCACCCTCCTCAGGTGGAACTGCCTCAGGGGATGAGGTCCGTTCCTCCACGGGCATGGAGATGAACCCATCACCCACAGAAGGTTCAGTGGTATGGTGTTCAGGGTCATCCAGACAGAGTTGGATGGATGCCTGAGCCAGATTGAGGGCAGACTGGTGCACCTTGAGTGGCAGCCTGCCCCTGTTGTCCAGTCCCCTGCACAGCAACATTTAGGGCAGTGAAGAGGTAGTGGTGACTGCCCATGGGTGGGGACCTCAGTCCCACTGTTTCCATCTGGGGGCACATGAGCCTCCAATTCCCAACCACCCTCCCCATCCAAGGTGTTTACCCCCCTCATGTGTCATACACCACCCCTGTCTGCAGTCTTGTCTGTCTTGTCTGTCTGCAAAAGCAACCTTTCCTATCCAACTTATCTCCCTAAATGTACCTACAACCTTTCCCTAACATCCCACTCCCACCTTAAAAAAGGGGCATCTGTCCCCCCAAAAAAGGCATCCCATACATAGCTCTCCATTTTGCCCCCAAGTACACTGATGTCAGTCAGTTTACCCCTGAATTACTCAACCAATGTATGTCACCTACACCCTTCCCTGTGTGGTGTGAGGCTCTTCGTTCCAAATTGTCCACATCATTCACAGCTGTTGCTGAAAAAGAAATAGAGAGCTATGGTCCTTTCCTACACACATCCTGCACATCCCTAGCTGCCTTTCGCATTATTCTTCCCCCTGCATGCCCCCATTTCCCCACTTTCCTATCACCCTTTTTGTCTTTTTTTGAAATTAGGGCGGGTGTAAGCAGGAGTGAACAGTGCTAAGCAAAGCCAAGAAGGACTAAGCACCTCTTAGCATCGCACAAACCCACATAGAACTGCTTAAAACTGCTTTATACATTCTGGCTCAATCAGCTCCTGTTTTGCCCAGCAACAAAATAACCAGCCCTGGCAGGCCTCAAGCTCAGGAGCCTGTGCGCTACAGTCAGAGGAATGTAACACTACACCATACAAACTATGGGAATTTGTAATGCTTTTTCAAACATATCATACATTGCAGTCATTTAACATTAGGGAAAAAACATAGTACTACAAGTCTCAAACACAGGACCCTGTGCACTAGTGTCAGAACAATGTACCACCATACCATATGAGCTGTGGGAATTTATAATGCTGTTTCAAACATATAATGCATTAAAGTCATTTAGCAGTAGGGGAAAAAGGTATCACTGCCAACTCTTGGATCCAGGACCTTCTACACTATAGTCAGAGCAACATACCACTACACCAAATCAGTTCTGGTAACTTATCGATGCACATACCTCTCAGTCTCTTAGTGCAAGAAACTGGATGAACACTGGCCAAATGGGTAACAGAGGCCCACCAAAAGGCACATATTTTACATAATGCAGTTATACATATAAGAATGTTGCTAGAGTAACATGGTTTGTTTTAACATACATTTTATGAAGGATTCCAAGTCTGTAACTCAATCCTCTGTCATTATTTAGTGCCATCAGACCTCAGATTGTCCCAGTTATTTGCCAGAAAACAACAAATATTCTGAGAAACAGATTAAAAATATGAGCACAAACTCCGGACATTCTCTGAAAATATGTACAATTTTTGCTATGCTGATGCACTTGTAAAGTTATCAGGCAGTACATGGATATAACTTTAGGCTGAAAAACACCACCACCAAATTATGAACACAGAACCATTTGAACTGTGGTCAAGGCAGCATACCAATAGGTCAACTGACCTCTTAAGTATAGCAACTTAATTATGTGATCAAATCCTGATAGCCAGTCACACACTACTCTGACATATAATGGCCAAAATGACTGTGTACTTGGGCCTCTGACACAGACACAGAACCAGTACGCAGACCAATAAATGCTCAAAGTGTCACATGTGACTGTACAGATTTCCACAGAATGTCCAGGGTTATTGCTCATATTTATGGCCTGTTCCTCATAACGTTTGTGGTATTCTGCTAAATCACTGGGATGATATCAGGATGGAGGTCACTAAATAGGGTCTATATTAGATCACCGAATGCTTAAAAAAGCGAACGATGATTAATCAACCCTATGTAAGTGAAAGCTTGCAATCTTGAACTGTCAGAACAGCGATTTTTTTTCCTAGAGAAAAAAATTGCTGTTCCAAAACACATACACACAACACACGCACACCAAACAAACAGCAATCCACACACATACACCTAAAATCTGACACCTAACCCTACACTAAACTATACACACACCACTAACTATCCACTTACCTTAACCCAAACCCTAACCCTAAGGTCCGTCACTATCACACACTCACCTCACCTTCTCTCTAACTCACCTAACCCACCCTAACGCTCACGTCCACACAATCGCACACATACCTAACCCGCGCCCTAACCCTAACTCACCTAACCTGCCCTAAAACTCACAATCACACACTTACCTGAACCCGACCCGTAACTTTCCACCACAGCACTGAAAATACCAAAGCAACAGAAATGGACAACCAAATTCTTTCCCTAGGAAAAAGTTTGGGTTTCTACTGCTTCAATATTTTAAGCTTTTGCTTACATAGGGTCGATTAATCACCATTCGCTTTTTTAAGCATTCGGTGATCTAATATAGACCCACTAAATAGTAATACACATTTGAGTGTCAGACTTTAAATCCCTCAGAAACCGAATGTCAAAACAAATCCTGTTACTGTAGCAATTCCCTAAGGTTATGACACCAATATTTAAAACCCCTCCCTATTTGTGAACCTTTGCCCACACATTTTGTTGTGCTGTGTCCACATTTCCTGTGCTAAGAGGTTGAGAGATATGCAGACATAGCATGCAAAACTGTGACACAACACATCACTCCAAACAGTGGGACAATATTTTCACCTACCCTCTGTGATGCTGTAGCTCCAACACCTCCATAATGTCCCCTCACAGGCCAGGAAAAGGGGCAAGGCCCATATAAAGGCCTTAATTATAGCACTGTGCTGCCCTGACATTGGCAAATAGCAAAGCAGCCCAGCTGTTTTGGATGCAATTAGCAAATGGGGGCAACAGATTGGTGCACAGGCCATCAACTCTTCATGAGCATTACCTACAAAAGGCAAGCTGATGCCTATGCTAAACAAGTCTGATATTTTCGACAAGAAGACAGACTGTGACTATTCACAACACCTTTTGGGATTTATTCTGAAAAAGGGGTACAATACTATACCAGGTATGTCAAACAATTAAGTATGTAATGGAAGGCAGATAGGGGATGCAGTCATGAGAAATAGGAATTTAAACAGTAGCTCTCAACAACACTTCTGGAACTGTCATGTTGCAAGTTAGTCTGCTGTCCAGCACCTACAGCAATCCCTGATGGTTATGTCAGCAGCATACCTTTGAACTGTACAGGGTTTTGCAGAATGTCCTCATATTTGCATCACAATTTTGACCATGTTTTCCATAAAAGTTTGTTTTTCTGGCAATATTAGTGGCAAATCATGAAGGACTGCAGTCAGAAAATAATGATGTCTGGTACTGCAGATGTCAGACACCTGTGAGTAGGTCACTACAACATATATGCACCACTCTCTGTTATTGTGTACCTCAGATGTTTTGGAATGTCCACATGCAACTGTAATACCACTCACCTATTTGCCAGATGTAGGCTGGATGACCTGGTACTGTAATGTTGCCCATAGAGGTCACCCAGCAGTTGATGGCAGTGATGTGTGTGGATTCATAACACAGTCTGTCACAGCAGTCAGGCCATATCTGGTAGTCCTGCTACAATCTCAAGTTAATAGGCTATGAGCCATGAGCAGCCATATGCCTAAGCCACAAGTTAGCCCATGTGTATGCAAGACAGCAGCTGATGTCCCCATTCAACAGGGACACAGGTGGTATCCCAAGGGTGTATGTGCTGTTAACCGTCTACTTCACCAGGTCACACATTCAATGTTTTTGGTAGCTACCCTGCCTGATGTGAACATGGTGCCCATTCCACTGCAGGGTGATTGTATGTGACACACATGTGAGCTGCCAACAGGGCCAGTCCAGGTTACTTACCAGGTTAAGGGTACATGTGTATGTTAACACAGTGGAGCATGACCTGCACTCATGCAGCCAGCAGACCCAGCAATGTGTATACTGTGATTTCCTCACACTCCACAGTGAGGTCACTCCTGAGGAGTATGCGTGACACTGGGTAGAGGGTTGGCCTTATAGACTATAAGTGTATGGTCGATGTTTGATGGCCTGGCATTACCTGATGGGGAACCTTTGTGATGCTGCTGCGTGTGCTGTGTGATGTGAATGATGAATGGTGGATTATGCACATTAATGTTCCTCAGTGGGGGGAGCATGACACATCTGGTTAAGGGGGGCAACACAAGCAGTAATGCTGGTATGTTCACAATACTCACACACATACTGTGCTGATAGATGGTAGAGTATAATGTAGCTGTTAGCAGTGGGTAGTGTTAGCAAATGTCAATGTGTATGATCTGCACACAATGGTAGCCAATGAATGTGGTCCTGTGATGTGTTCCCCTGTTCATGTCTTCCAGGCGGGATGTATCATAGATGTCACGCTCCATACATGAAGTCCAAGACTGCAGCGATCTTGGATTTCCTGAGACTATATCACATGGTACTGTTGGGGAGAAACAAGCACATGCAGCAATGAACTGCACTGTGGACAGAACTGGTGGGGAGCATCAACAACATTGGACATCAAGGCAGAGGCAATGAACAGGTCTGACACCATGCCACAGACTTAATATACAACACACAGCAAAGGTCTGCAGCTATGCCAGGGACTGTGCTGGCACTTGGGGAAGGCCTGCTACAGAAGCAGCACTGACACCAACAGAGGAGTTCCTCGCCAACATTGGTGGAGCCACCACCTCCCAGGCACACATCCCCACATTTGTCATGGAGGTTGGTGGCACAGAATCAACAGCTGAAGATCATACATGTAAGACCCCAGTGGTCATCACATCAATACTGTAGCATTCATAGAGGCAGCCTTTGCATACCTGGATGCATATGTCAGGTCAAACTGCATTTTTGGGTGGGGTTTTGTAATGCACACAAGAGCAAACCTATTGTGAATTTCAGTGATTTGGGTAGTATATCTTTATAAATGCACATATTATCATGTACCAATGCCGTGTGTGTGTGTGTGTGTGTGTGTGTGTGTGTGTGTGTGTGTGTGTGTGTGTGTGTGTGTGTGTGTGTGTATGTGTGTGTTTGTTGAAGGACATGGCTGATGTTTGTGGGAGTTAACATATATTTTACAGTTTCAGCAGATGTCTGCATAGGTGCATAACATACTGTCCGTGCTGGTAATGTCTTGTTTTACTGCTTAAGGACTTTTCAGAAGTAATGTCTGACTTTTGACTGGATGTAGCCCCTTCACCACATACAAGCAGTTCCTGATGACTGCCACTACTTGGTGCCTGAATGCAACTCTGTTGCCATCCTAGGTACCAAGGCCTCTCATCGCAATCTGTGCATTTATGGGCTTGGCACTGATATAGGACATGGTGGGCACATGTACTTGCTGTATGGCATGCTGACACTGCTGTCTGCATGCAGCGTGAGGCTGGGACCTTGAGAGCATTCCATATCCACTGCATGGCTCATCGGAGTGTGTTAACAGCAGTTTGTGGTTCAATGACAGAGTGCAAAATACTTACAGTTCCCACAGCCTTAGACTGTACCTGCATATGTGGGTGGAGCCAATTATCATTCATGCCTATATACCTGTGGGTTATTGGGGGCACCAGGTAGTCACAGGGCCTTCACATGTATACATATTGCACACAAATAAGTGACAATGAATGGCTTTGCAACATTATCAAATATGAAGTGTGGGACATGACCAGTAGTAACGTGACAGTTGTCAAGACATGCCATGGCCATGGCAAGTGCAAAACACAGGACTTCCCCTGGTTTGCTACTATGACACCTTCTTTGTGTGACATTACCTTAGCTTACACTATTTGTCATAACATTGAGGTGCTTCTGCTGTGCAATAACTGCTCTATGCAATCAGTACAGGACCATATGACATTTTTGTTGTCCTACACTCTTGGGACTTCTTTACTGTCTTAGTTGTTGTCACAGGTCATAGCTTCCCAAACATGGACTGCAACCTGGAGGGTGCTACAGATGGTGGCCATACATGTGACCTCTGCATATGTCTGTAGATTGCCCTGATGTTTGTAACATACTTTCTTTCCATCTGTCATAAAATGTGGTTTTCTGGCAAACTGTGGGAAAATCATGACAGAATAACATTGCAGACTGATGACAGCTATTGTCATGTAATGATGCATACACTTTGGAAAGTGTGTTCATATGCACAACCTGTTCTAGTATCTACTTTCCATGTGTGTCACAGCAATATGTAAAGGTGCTCAATGCTTGGTGTTTGCCCCATTTTTCCATATTGATCTAACCAGATGTCATTCTTTGAGGGGTTGAGAGATATGCTGGTGGCCATAAGACAGGTAGACTACTGCAAGGAGATGTACATAAACACACACATACATACACACACACACACACACACACACACACACACACACACACACACACACACATACACTCATGATCTGCCCTTGTTGATAGCAGAACATGAACCTGCCTAGTTGTACAAACGATACTGCTGAGTACATAGCACACACACCACAAAGCTACTATATTGCTGCAGTGTCTGCCAATACTATTCGAGTGGGTGGCATTTGCAGGGGCTGTTAAGATTGCTAATGGTTGGTTTACAGGCCCTTAACATGGTATAGCCATTTGAAACACAGACACACAGCTGCATGGGGGCATGCATTGATACACACATGCACAAAGAGTTGACACTTTTCCTATTACATGACCTGCCTTTCTAGTTATGTACAATACATACTGATATGACAATTGCATGCACCACAGAGCCTTAGTGTTAAAAATGTGTGACTGTGCTTGTAATGTGGATGTCATCAACTGGCTCTTTAAAGAAATGCTATGGGGAGGGGGTCAACAGGCCTTAAAATGGTATAACCAATGCATACAACAGCCACAGGGTATACTTGGCTGTATTGAGATTCAAACACCTATCTATCTGCATGTATGTACTATAATGCTGCCTATTTATCACACATGCCACAATTTACATAGGGACAATGTGTCCAAAGGTACATCTAAGGTGAATGACTTCAGCAACCCTTGTAAAGTAGGGAAATGGGAAGTGTACTGGGGGAAACAGGCCTTAAAATGGCATAATCAACATCCACATAGAAGATATGGTTCTCACCCACACACATGCAGTATCACATGCAGTATCACAGTTGTCAGTACTGAAATTAGACCCTACCTATTTACTCATTTGTATTACAGTGTTATGCAGTTATTGAATGTGCCATTGAGCTTATAGGGCTGATGAGTGTCCAAAGGTAAATCTAAGGTGAATTACATCAGTAGGTCTTCTAACATAGGGCAACAGGAAGTGAATTGGGTTGGAAAGGCCTCAAAATACTTTCTCCTACAAACACAGATACACACAGTTACAAACACACACTTGCCAGAACTGAGACTAAAACCCCTACCTCTCTAGGTTATTTGTACTACAGTGTTATGCAGGTATTGCACACACCACAAAGCTTATAGGGTTGTTGAATGTCCAAAGGTACATCTAAGATACACAGACACCAAGGAGCTTATAGGACTGACGAGTATCCAAAGGTACATCTAAGGTGAATGACATCAGCAGGTCTTGTAGAGTAGGGCAATGAGAAGTGTACTGGGTGGGAAAGGCATCATAATACTTTAACCTACAAACACACACACACACACACACACACACACACACACACACACACACACACACAAAGGCAGGTGATGTGATATTACAACCCCTACCTCATTAGTATTACACAATGGAGCTCACCTTCATGCTGGCACATGCAACTGGTTACAACTAGTATGCAATTGTCCACAGCAGGGCATCACTCTATGACCTTCAGGGTATCCATGTTTATGACTCACTCTCTGTCTGTGTCTCCCTGTCTCTCTGTCTCTATCTTTCCCATGTCTATGTGTGTGCATGCCTGAAATACTGTTATATGTTGCCCATATATATGTCTGTGTATCACACGCAACAGATGCAGATATATCACATATGGGCAACCTACAGATAGCTGAGGGTCATCTTGTGTGATGGGTAAGGGTAGAGACAGTTAAGGTGTACATAGCTCTCTGTATGGAAAGACATATAGGCATAATACAGTTATATAGTCTGATGTGGCTTTAGACATGGGCTGTAATTCTCTAAGAGTAGGAGCATCCCTGGTATGACCATCTATAGTAAGAGTGGGACACCATTCCAGATATAGATGTACTCGGTCCGGTGTTTTGTGTGCCACAGCCATACCTCTCAACCTGGTAGTGTAAGAAATCCTGAGATAGTCTGCCAAAATGGGGGGACAATGGCACAAACATAGGGAGACACTGTAAATATTGCTTACAAACATAGAAAGTTGCTAGAGTAACAGGGTTTGTTTTAGCAGATATTTTACTGACATATATGCCATCTGACACTGAAATATATTGTGTGATTACTTACTAACAGAAATCCTCAGATCAGACAAATATGAATGTTCCTGCATTGCTATGGGAAGACAGGTGTGCTGTGGGGAGGGGGCATACCTCTCAACTGTACACATCTCCACAGACTGCCCAGATGTTTGTTTTACATTTTGGTTCCATTTAGCATAGTATTGTGCTTGTTTTTAACCTAAAATATCTTCAATCTAAATAGTATATCCAGATTAACATTTTTGAGAATACTAATATATCACTAGAGACCGAAGGTTAGACAGTTATGACAGACATTTGAGTTTCAGACTTCTTACCCTTCAGAGAGTTAAGGCAGCTGCAAGACCTACTGTGATCTCACTGTGTAATTTTGTAAGTGCACTATTTCATCATTGTCCCTATTTGTGGGCCTTTGCCACACATTTCCTTCTGGCTTTGTGCAGCTGACTTGCTGTGAGAGGCTGAGAGGTGTGTATGGGACTCCAACATTGACATCCATGCATATGACCTATGACCCCACAGTTTGTTAGTCCCCCACATATACTGCAGTGAGTTTTGCCACCTAGGGGAGTACTGCGTATTCTGGTTAAGCCAGTATTTGATGGACATTTCCTGTGGCCCTAAATAGCTGTCAGTTGTCTGCTGCTATCCCTGCGGCCACCCAATTCTCTTGCATACATGCAGCGATACCATAGGTATGCTAGCACAATGTAATACAGCATTAATTTGTTGTTAAGAAGAGTGACTTGCCTTGAGCCTGCAGCAGTTGTGAGGACAGTGCTTGAGGGCTGACTCTGTTGGCTGCACACAGTACACAGCCTATACATGGTAACATACAGGTAGTTTGATGTGTGTGGCATCCTTTTTAATTTGTGTGTGAGTCAGAGAGAGGTGTCAGTCCCTGGCTTCCTAAGGTGTTAGTGTATGTGCTATGCATTGCCTCTTTGCCAAGGTCAGGGCATACTGGGCACACCTACATCTGTCTACAGGGATAGGCTCCTGGGATTCCTTCTCTGAGTCCCCCCATGCCTGAGGGGACCTTAGCATTGGTGGGGGGCTGTGTCCCCTTTCCCTGTGTTGTTCCTGCTGGAGCTCTTTCCGCAGGATCATATTGTGTAGCATGGCAGATATGGAACATGTGTGCACATGTGGCTGGAGAGTACTGCTGGGGTCCACCAGATATATCGTTGTATGAACCATGACTTGAACAGCCCAAACACACAGTCTATGATGTTTCTAGTTTGTGCGTGTGCCTCATTATGGCATTCTTCAGTGTGGGTGTGTGTGTCTGCATTTCTGATGGGTGTCATCATCCATGGTTCCAGTGCATAGCCTGCATCCCCCACGAGATGGCTGTGTGAAATGTTGCCCCTGGCAAATGTCTGGTACAGCTGTGAAGCATGCCAGATGTGTAAGTCATGATAACTGCCAGGGCTGCCAGCACACACATTGATAATAATGCCTTGGGCATTGCACACGGCCTGGCAGTTGATGGAGTGATAGCCCTTGTGGTTGACATATGCTTTACCCTCTTCACCAGCTGGTGCTTTGATGTGGACTTGGGTGTAGTCTATGGCACCCAGTATCTCATGGTAGTTTGCTACATGGTGCAAGAGGCGCATACTGCTTGTCCTGTCCTCAGGGGTGCTGAAGAAATAAATGTGCTCACTGGCATGTCTTAGCATGACATCCAGGAACTGGTGGAGTACCCTGGATGCAGATGCCTGTGAGACCCCCATGATGTCACCAGTAGGTGTTTGGAAAGTACCTGTAGCTAGTATTCTTAAGGCTACACATACCTTTGTTTCCACTGGAATGTGTTCTCTTCTGTTGGCTCTGGGTCTAAGGTGAGGGCAGCAGAGCTCAGTGATTTGCTGAAGTATGTCCCTGTCCACCCTGTAGCACTCTACTATCTCCTGCTCATGTAGCCCCTCAAAGGTTACCCTGGGTTTGAACACTCTTCTCATCCTCAGTCTGGGCCGGTTGCCAGCATCATCAACATCAGTGCCCTCAGTCTGTATCACGTACAGATGTAGCAAAGCAGCAGCAGCCCCTATCATTTTGTGAGTTAAAATTCCCAACTGTGTACTCCAATGGTGCTGGGTATGTGGGAAAATCAGACTGAAGGTGTTTGCATACTTTATACTTGTGTGCTACAGATGCTGCCTGTGTGATTGACTGACTATCATACATTACACCTGACAGCTACATTATTGAGTGGTTTGAATGGGCCACTGTGAGTGGCAGAGGCCTCATTAGTCATTTCTAGTTGATTGCCTTTTGTCTGGTATTTCCTTTTATTTTTATTTTTTTCACATTTCTTCCAGATTTAGGCCTTTAAAACTGTTGTAGAAAAGGCCCACCCCTGGACACAAACATGCTCAGCATTCCTGAAACCAGCTAAGCATAGCTAAGCAGCCTCAGACACACCAATCGCTTAGCTTTGCTTAGCTGGTTTCAGGAATGCTGAGCAGTGCTAAGCACTGCTCAAATCTACTTTGCTGGGCTAAATGTTGCTTAGACTTATACTTCTTACCAATGCTCAAACTAGCTAGACAGAGCTAAGCTCTTCTACGCATTGCTCAGTTTTCATTTAAAGGAAATGTATAAATTGGACATTAATTAGTCCTTACTGACATATTATTAAGTGTATATATTTTACTTTACATGATGTCCCACTATGTACTTTGATTACATTACTTTGAGTTATGACTATACTGTCTGGGACACTTGTGTTTACATGGGGGATTTCATGTCACATATCCACTGACACTAGAAGGTTGGGCAGCCACACTTCCCCTGTAACAATGCTTTCCCATGTAAAAGCTGAATTGCCTGTCTTGGTATTTGAACCAATCACCTACTGCACACAAAACTGAAACTCTAACCACTGAACTAAATCACCAGTGAAGATTTTAGCTACAGATTTCTATATAGCTCTTTATACCATTTTAAGCAGTGGTGAACAAAGTGCAGCACCACGCAAACCTGCTCAGCTATGCTTAAACTTCAAATACAGTGGAAAAACATTTGTATATATATATATATATATATATATATATATATATATATATATATATATATGTGTGTGTGTGTGTGTGTGTGTGTGTGTGTATAGCAGATATTAGCGTGTCAGTTGCAGGCCACGTACTCTTCAGGAATATCCATGCTAATGCAAAACCTGTCATTCTATTAACTTTCTAAGTTTGTAAAGGCAATATTTAAAAACTGCCCCTATTTCTTGCGTTTTGCCCCACTTTTTGTATTGCCTTTGTCCAGAATACAACCAGTAAAATTAAAATAACATTTGTTCATACTCGCCCTATGGCTGCCTACCACCTTGTTAGCTTACACGGTGGTGCAGTTCTGTTTTCTACACACACCTCCAGATCAGTTCAGGTACATCTACTGCCCACCACGCCCACTCCGTGCTATCCACATGGATGCAACATGGATCCAGCCGTGTTGAAGGTGGATAGCACAGATCTTACACGTTAAAGAGGAGTTTCCCTGTTGACAGTTTAATCTTTTAATAAAAACAATATATTTTTTATTTTTTTAAATAAGCTTGTTTGCACAAGTTTAAGTCACATGCCACTTCATGCAAAGTAAAATTTAAAAATAATTAAGGAAAGCCAACTTTTAATGGCTTTCACCTTGCTCAACTTCCAAGTTAGCTCATGTATGAGGAGAATTTCCCGTATATAACATGGAGCTAACACGGACTCACACCAGGTCGCTAAATCGCAACCTGGTGTTGTTACTAGGTAAAAGTGGGCTGGAGTGGTTGGTGTGCACTTCATTTGCATGGCACCATGGAATTTTGGCCCTCGGTGCATTTGCACATGCATGCATACCACACAGCACCGCACCATGGAAACTAATCCCTGTTCCTGAATAGGGAACAGGGTTTAGTATGGGAAAACAGTGTTATGAAGGCTAACATGATGTTATTTTCCATGTTAGCCTTCATGAATACTGCCCTTTGTTTTGCAACTTTGCTGACTAGGTCATCAGCAGTAATCAGCTGATTTCTGAGTTCCAGTCATGTTGTCATCCTCATCAACAGGCATGATGATATGATTCCACTGCTTGAAGTTATGCAAAAAAATAATAAATACAAAAGCAACCCAGGAGGTGTTGCAGGAGAAACTGAAGTTGTAATTAATGGACCCAAATCCAGTTCCAAAAGAAGTGTTTTCAATTTAAGTGACCACTTACACTAGCAGCAGATGTTTTGGAATCTAACACCTGTTTAAGCCTGTTTACAGATAGGCCTCACACTGAAATAAGCCACTTGCATTGAGAGCAAGTTGTTTGGAATCAAGGCAGACTTAAACTGAGAGCACTCTTTTGGAATGTTGCCCAATGAATTTATAATCAAACAGCTTTGGAATGTATTAAAAATACTTGCCAGTTCTCAGAAATTATGATGTGGGAATGCAAACCTGAAAGTTGTTAAGGGGACCATAATATGGCTGAAATTCTGCATTTACCAAGCATTTGGTATTGCTGAGAGATATCATATGGCTCACTGTCAGGTGATTATACAGCTGCTTACCAGAGCTGCACATCTAGCCTGTCAAAAATTAAAACCAAAGAAGAAAAGCAACATCCTTTCAGCTCTAAAAGTAAAGAAAAAGGCTAACACTGCTCCCCAGCAAGTAAAATGCATATTTTAAAGGAGTTGATGTAGAAATAGGTAACCACAATGACACCATAGAAAGCTTAACTGAAAAGAAGAGAATGAAAACAAGTCACTGGCAGTTGTAACAAAGTTTTCTTCATTGGGAGATTCTTTGGCTGAATATCAAAGCTGCATATTTAACTTTTCACAAAATAAATCCAGACAGCACAGTAAATACCTTCATTTCTATTGTAGGGGAAAAGAAAGGTTAACACTGCTTCCCATAATTTTAAAGGAGTAGGGTAGAACTTGTTGCTGACTAAGGTAACATAATGCTTTTGAAGGACAAAAGAGAAAAACAAGTCCCCCAGTAGCTGTAACAAACATTACTTCACTACAGAGGGGATCTACAGTTGCAAACCAGTACTACACATGAACCTGCCAGAAAACAAAACAAAAGCACAGTGCAGCATTTTCAACTCAAGTGAAAAAGAAAAACAATATATATGTTTTCTATTGTTTCTCTTTCTTGACTGAGTTAGTCCCACAAATCCAGTGTCCTCTTATTAGGGGAGACCAGAGGTGACATTTATACTGACTTGATGGTGTGAGAAGGAGAAATGAAACATGTGGGGTGGTGAGCATGGACATTCGAAATCTGAAGGCTTTCAATACAGTAAACTGAGACTTTATGGTGGTGATTCTCAAGGGAGCATTGAGAGTATAGAATGTTATAGCATTATATTAGAAGCCAAATGTTCATACCAGAGTAAATAAAGGTCTGGGTGGCAGAGGGACAAAGCAGAGATGCACACTGTACTATGGAGAAGGTGTAACAGAGAATAAAAATAGTGATGTAAAGTTGGGGAGTGAGCGGCAAAGGAATAGTATTAACTTACCTGAAAATAACTATATGTTAATTTTATAAGATAAGAAGGGTAGTTGCCTCACATACTATAGATTTTTTGAGGAATTTGGCCAGATGGGGTATATCTTCCCAATAAATCATTATTAATATGGATAAACTAAGGGCTGCAACACCCGATGGGTTTGCTGACATCAAAAGAGAGGATATATTTAGGACTGAAGCTATATTCAACAACAGAAGAGATCAACATGAGTAGCTTGTGGACCTAACTGCCAGACTGCAAAACCACACCCCTTCCCCCCCAAAAAAAAACAAAACAAAAGAAGAAAAAGGAAAAAATATATTTTTTTTTAGTTATTTTTTTACTTTCCTTTTACTTGCCTAGATTAATTGATTTTGCAGTTTAGAAAATGAGAACAGAAGTCCACTCATGCTACTGATCATGCACAGAGTTCCAAGAATGTCTGACTTCTATTTCAAAAACAAATCTGCTTATTCTGCTTGCCAGGCCATTTATTAAAACAGCCTGGCATTATAATACTTCTTCCTACCTTTTGCAGAATGCATAAACGAGACTAAGAAAGTGGCTCACCAGGTTGCTGTATGAAGCAGCAAGCAGCTGCTTCTTTTGGATTAGCCTGCCTCAAGTGACTTGTGCACCCTAAATGAAAGTTGAAAGTGAAAGGTAATGATAGGAATAACGAAAGGCAACAAAATCCAAAAAAAAGGAAACAAGCTGATATCATAAAAACCTCCCTTAATTCTGTAAGGAAATTTTTTTCCTTCATATTGTAATCTAATCAAAAAAGTATGATGTTATTTAATTAATTGTTGGTACAAAACCCCTGACCATACATCTAAATGGCAAAAATATATATATATATATATATATGTATATGAACATTTGATGGACAATATCTCATTAAGATCCATGTAAATAGGTAATGATAGGAATAAGCAAGACCGTATTTTTTGAAACAGCTTACTTATTACAATCACTCTGCATGGCACTTAGGAAATTAAGGATTTTTAGGATTTGTGTATATCTGTGTGTGTATGTGCTTGTGTGTGTGTGTGTGTGTGTGTGTGTGTGTGTGTGTGTGTGTGTGTGTGTGTGTGTGTGTGTGTGTGTGTGTGTGTGTGTGCGCGTGTGTGTGTGTGTGTGTGTAATATATGTATGTGGGGGAATAGATGCTCTCATCTGTCCTTGATTTCACAGAAAATTTCTGATTTTGTCTCATATTTTGATTTTTTTCTGTAGTTGTTCTTTTTTTAATTTTTATGGGAGAGGACTGGTGACTAAATAATAACAAACATTTAAGTTTCAGACTTAATGTTGTTTGTCTTTCTTTTTTTTCCCAGTAAGGGGACGCCACAGCAGAACTCTTATGAAACGCAGAGGTGCCAGCTCGATGCCCAATCTTCAACAAAGGCACGCCCATTTACGCAGGCATGTCTTTCGAACGCTACCCAGCCGCAGGGAGGACATGCAGACTCCACACAGAAGGCACTCCAAGGATGTTAATGCAAAGCTTGTTATCCCAGTAACCTTCGAAATATATGAGTGATATATTCCCAAAATTTGGTCCAAATTTTCCCCCACTTTTAAGTTTTCTCTTTGATTTTTAGCAAAGAGGTTGAGAAGTATGTTGTGGTGAGATGTGGGTTGCACATGACATTTTCAGAGTAGTTAGCTAAGAAGGTACATTGTTGTGAACCTTTTAGTTATCTCTTAGTTCATTTGCTTGACTGCAATCAAAGTTCAGTGGTGTACAGTACTAGAAACTGAAATTAAAGTTCACATCTGTGTGTGTGTGTATGTGTGTGTGTGTGTGTGTGTGTGTGTGTGTGTGTGTGTGTGTGTGTGTGTGTGTGTGTGTGTCTGTATGATATTGACTGTGTGTGTTATATTCTGTGTGTATGTATGTGTGAGTCATATATGTTGGAAATTCAGTGGTATAGATGCCCTGGTCTTGCTTTTACAGAATTTCTTTGGTTTTCTCCAACATTTTGGTTTGTTTCCTCACAAAGTTTGTGTTTTTTCTAGCAAATGAATGAAGCCTGTAGTCACTAAATAATGCCCTACATTTAAGTTTCAGACTTAATAGACTTAACAAAAAAGCATCTTGATTCAAAGCCTGTTATTTGAGCAACGTCCTACATACATAAGAGAAGTATCTGTCCCGGATTTTGGTCCTTTGTCCCTCATTACTTTTTTTAGCTTTCTCCTTGCTTCTTGTGGTAAGAGTTTGAGAGTTGTGCTGGGGGAACAATTAGTTGTACACTGTATTGTGAACAGTGATCTGAGAAGATACAATCCTGAGTGGAAGCTCATTACACATGCATTAATTCATTTGATTGTAAGCAAAGTTCTGTGGTGTACAGTCACAGTCATACAAGTGGCTGTAATTGATGATTATGTCTGTAAATAACATATGAATGCATGCATGTATTGGAGACAAAGATGGTGTCGGCTGTCCCTGATTTTTCAGAATGTCTCTAATTTTGCCTCATATTTCGATATGTTTCCAATAACAATTGTGTTATTTTTCTTCTGGCAAATCAATGAGGATTGCAGTCTATAAATAATGTCAGACATAAGTTTTAGACTTATTGGCTTTTGTAAAAAAAATGCTAATGGAAAGCCTATTGTTCAAGAAACTATTGAAGTTAAGGACAATATCTTCCAGATATTATCCTTTGTCCAACAATGTTATTTGGCTTTCTCCTTGATTCTTGGGGTAAGAGGCTGAGAAGTAAGATGGGATTTGCAGTAAACTGAAACTGTATCTTGACAGCACTGAACTGAGAAGACTCATTAATTTGTGTCATTTATTCATGTACTTGTTACTTTTTGTGATCACAATCAAACGTCTGAGGTTACAATCATATTCATACAAGAGGCTATAACTGATATCCATGGGTATGAATGTTATATGACTGTGTGAAACTATTATTTTTATTTTATTACAGTTTGATATCTAAGGTGTAGAATGTTAATAAATGTGTTTTTCGTTACTGCATACAGACATAAGTGAGCAGCATTGCTGTCTCACAGCACTTGGCTCACTGGTTGAGTTTTTGGTTGTGATTCCTTCTGTGTGAAGTCTGTATGCAGGTTTTATCTAGGAGCTCTAGTTTCCTCACCTAATGCTCAGGTGTATAATGTATGCCTATGTCCACGTGTGATTTTACTTTCATTCTTATCAAAACAAGATGGTAAGCATTACTGTGCTCTAAATATTGGTTCAAAAAGAAGAGTTTTGAAAAATAGTTGATTCAGACTTTAGCATTCTTAATTATTATATTACATTAAAAATAAAAAAACATTCCTTTAAAATCAACAGTAAAATAAATTCTCACAAATCAAGTTATATTCTTCAAATATTTGCAAAATTTATCAAGAGCAGTCCAACTACTTCTCCACAACATTAAAATATTCCCCAAACATATTTTTTATGAAAGTATCAAACAATACCCTATACCTAAAGGGTTACATTTCAATAAAAATGTTTGTGGGAATATACAAGACTCAGACTTGCATAATAATTAGTTTTATGTTTTTTGTTTCAGCAGATAAGTGAAGAGCATCTGCAAATACTTATAAAACAATGAGGTTTTGATCAACACATCAATTAAGGAGGTTACGGATTTAAATAATTTAATTAGAAGAGATTCTCACAATTTAGGACAGAAAAATATATTGTTAAGGAACAGGCTGTCAGTCTTTACAGAATGATTTCAGATGGTATGCTACAGTCCATATGAAAAATATGTTTTAGCTAAACACTATCAGGAATTTTTTTTGTTGATAATCTTTTTAATTATTTTTTTCTTGAACAACAGGAGTAAATTTGCTGAAATTTTATATAAACCACTATCCAGCAATAGCCTGAATGGTAATAAGAATTGTTCTAAGATGTTGATATTACATGATTTTTTGGATACAAGTGCAGTTAAATATATTATTCAAGAAAAGGGGGGTTTGTATTTAATAATACTACTTCTCTTACCAGACTAGGGCACTGTCCTGGGTTTTCATACAAATCAAGGCAAAGTCTTGGAAACATTTTAAAGAAAACAAGTTTATATATTATTTCTTTGAGCAGGATGTCCAGATGTGAGGCATGTAGATAATTTAAACATATTTTGAAGACCCTAACATCACTATTCATGATTACCCCAGTCTGATTCCATGTCCTAGATGATTTAAAAGTGAAACTGATGGTATTGTATATGTTAAAATATGTTCGTAATATAGTGCATGTTATGTTGGGGAAAAATTGAAAGAAAAACACAGCAACACATTTATTTACATTTGTTAAGTATAAAAAGTAATAATAGAAACAATGCCTTATTTGAACATTCTGTTTTAAGTAACACATTTATGAAATTCAAAATTTTCATTTCGAAAAAAGTGAAGCAATATTTTTAGAGGGGTGATTGAGAAAATGTTTTGTTATAAGGAATTAACTTGGCAGATTAGATTGAATTTGTGTTTTGATTGGTTCATACCTCAAGATAAAGGCTGATAGGCTGTAAACTTGAGTTGTACCTCATTTTTTTTTAATTTGAGTCTTTATATGCCATTTTTATTCTGATGACATCATGTTGAGATTAAAGCACACAAAAGGTTCCAACTGCTGGTAAAGGTTGCTGGCAAAACACGTTTCCAAAGCATAAAAGAAGAATGGTAGGACTACCACAGCTTGCAAATACAAACACTTTTTTTAAAATAATAAAACAGATGATCGCTTTCGCGTTGTGCAACCAACGCTTCTTCAGATCTGAAAAATAACATCACTACACCATTTAAAAATACTTAAGTGGCAATTACATAGACTCTCCTGATCAATGACATCATTACATCAATTTCCTTCCCTTTAGTACGGGCTTTAAAGAAACACATGCATTCAAGTCAGGATTTTTGTCAGCTTGAAGCCTTAAAATCCATTTAAGCTCCATAGATTCAAATCACCCCCCCCCCCCAGTACTCACAGGAAGAATCTGAAGTACTCTAAAAACAAACTCATAAACTTCATTTTCTTTAATGTGTTTAAATGCTGTAGTGATGTTATTTTTTTGATCTGTAGAAGTGCTGGTTACACAATGTGAAAGCGCTCATCTGTTTTATTATTTTAATAAAAGTGTTGGTATTTGCAAGATGTGGTGGTCCTGCCATTCTTGTTTTATCCTGTTAAGATTAGGGATGAAAGTACTCCATAAATCTGCATTTGTGTTTATTTTTGCCTACCATTTAATTCATTTTATGAGATAGAAGACAACAGGGATCTAGCAGGCAATTCTGTTGCATCTACTAAAAATTATTTTTCCTTGGATGACAGTTCAGTCGCACAAGTCAACAGAAAGTTACATGATTAGCTTATTTTTTGACCTCATTGACTTTTGATCTTATCAACACAATATATTGTTCTGTCAACTGCCATTTGATGAACTTGCATGCACATGTGTATATAAATATATATATATATATATATATATATATATATATATATATATATATATATATACATGGATTGACTTTGGAATCTCGAAATACTGAAATATCGAATTTCAGTATCTCGAGACCAAAGTGTCAAATCTGCAGTTGCACGTATCTTCAGAATATCGAATACGGAAATCTCAAACCTGCAGTTGCGATGGCGCATTTGGTAAGTGTAATGCTTTTTAAGGGTTTTGGAGAAGGTTTGTGTGTGTGAGTGTGTTGGGGAGTTTTAGGTGTAGGTTAAGGTAGGCAGGTAAGAGTGTGAGTGTGTAAGTGTTGAGACTGGTTGTGTTTGTAGGTATATGATGTGTGTTTGTGTAAGGGGGTGTAGAATGTGTGGTAGTGGGTTTGCTGTCTTCCAGTTTTTAGTGCAACCTCAGAGTTAGTATATATAAGTAGGGTGCCCCCGACATGGAATGTGCTTATAGCAGAGGTGTGTGTGGTGTTAGTTTTGTTGTGTTCGTGTGTGTTGATTTGGTTTGTTGTAGTGTTGGAAGGTAGCTGTATTTGTGTTTGTTTGTGTGGTTTTAAATTTCACGTTTTTGGGGTTTAGGGTTTGTGAGTTTTTGGCTTTATAGTCTCGAGATACTGAAACTCGATATTTCAGTATTTTGAGACTAGAAAGTAAATATATATATATATATATATATATATATATATATATATATATATAATCTATTTATATATATATATATATATATATATATATATATATATATATATATATATATGTGGATATAAAAAGTTTATACACCCCTGTTAAAATGCCAGGTTTTTGGGATATAAAAAATGAGACCACACTAAATCATTTCAAAACTTTTCCCACCTTTAATATGATCTATAACCTGTACAATTCAATTGAAAAACAAAAAGTCTGTTAGGGGAAAAACTATAAAAAATAAAAAAACATACAATACGCTGGTTGCGTAAATGTGCACACCCTTACACTAATACTTTGTTGTGTGTGCACACCCTTAAACTCATACTTTGTTGAAGCACCTTTTCATTTAATTACAGCATTCAGTCTTCTTGGGTAGGAGTCTATCAGGATGGCATATCTTGACTTGACAATATTTGCCCACTCTTCCTTGCAAAAGTGCTCCAAATCTGTCAGATTGCAATGGGATCTCTTGTGCACAGGCCTCTTCAGATCACTCGCAGATTTTCTATTGGATTTAGGTCTGGGCTCTAGCTGGGCCATTCCAGAACTTTAATTTTCTTCTATTGAAGTCATTATTTTGTTGATTTGTATGTATGTTTGGGGTCGTTGTCATGTTGAAAGGTAAAATTCCTCTTCATATTCAGCTTTCCAACAGCTACCTGAAGGTTTTGGGCCAAATGTGACTGGTATTTGGAACTGTTCATAATTCCCTCCATCTTGACTAAAGCCCCATTTCAGCTGAAGAAAAGCAGTCCCAGAGCATGATACTGCCACCACCATGCTTCACCATGTGGATGGTGTTCTTTTGGTGATGGCAGAGTGTTGTTTTTGTGCCAAATGTACCTTTTGGAATTGTGGCCAAAAGTTCAACATTGGTCTCATCAGAACATAACACATTGTCCCACATGCTTTTGGGAGACTTGATGTATTGTTTTGCAAATTTTAGCTGGGCCTGGATGTTTTTCTATTTAAAAAAAGGTTCCCGTCTTGCAACCCTACCCCATAGTCCAGACATATGGAGTATACGGGAGATTGTTGTCACATTTAGTACACAACCAGTACTTGTTGGAAATTCCTGCAGCTCCTTCAGTGATGCTGTAGGTCTCTTGGCAGCCTCCGTGACCAGTTTTCATCTTGTCTTTTCAACAATTTTGGAGGGACATCCAGTTCTCTGCAGCATCATCGTTGTCCCATATTTTCTCCACTTTTTGATGACTGTTTTTACTATGTTCCATGGTATATCCAATACTGTGGAAATTTTTTTGTACCCTTCTCCTGACTGATACCTTTCAACAATGAGATCTTGTTGATGCTTTGTAAGCTCTTTGCGAACCATGGCTTTTGCCGTAGCAGGCAACTAAGTAAATGTCAAGGAAATCCTACTAGGACAGCTGAACTTTATTTGGAGTTAATCAGAGTCTCTTTAATTGATGGCAGGTATGTACCCAAGAAGACTGAATACTGCAATTAAATTGAAAGGTGTTTCAACAAAGTATTAGTTTAAGGTTCTACACACACAACAAAATATTAGTTTAAAGGTCTGCACATTTATGTAACCAGCGTATTGTACATTTTTTATTTTTTCCCCTAACAGATTTGTTTTTCCATTGAATTGTACAGGTTATAGGTCACATAAAAGATGGGAAAAGTTTTGAAATGATTTATTGTGGTCTCATTTTTTATATCACAAAAACCTGGCATTTAAACAGGGGTGTGTAAACTTTTTATATCCACTGTATATGTGTGTGTGTGTGTGTGTGTGTGTGTGTGTGTGTGTGTGTGTGTGTGTGTGTGTGTGTGTGTGTGTGTGTGTGTGTGTGTGTGATATCTATATCTACATCTACATAGATAGATAAAGTTGTCTCACACACACACACACACACACACACACACACACACACACACACACACTACACTAGTGTATGGAAGGATATTTATTGAATGACTGAAGGCTATGTCACTGTCACTGAATGTGAGAATTACTCCTAGTGATTTTTGTGTCAAATTTCCATGATATGATCAGATGAGGGAGTAAAACAGTCATAATTATGTCAGTATAGGTAGAGGCTCTTTATTGTGTTTATTTTCCAGTATGTGATCAATGTGTTTTAAAGTTATTAACTTCCACTGTTATTTCTAAGTGTTAATTGGCAGTAGCTACCTTCTTTTTGGAGAGTTCTCCCTTTTTTTTTTGTATTTTGCTCTCCTGAAAATCAGTGTTTAGAAGTCTGCTGAATTTCAGGGGTGGGCTTTCCACATGAAGTTGCACTGATCATGCTCCCTCCCAAAAAAGGTTTATTTCAATATTTGTTTATTTTGACTTTATTTCTATCTATGTATTTTAGGGTCAATTATTTTGCTGTTTGAGCATTTCTCTTCATGGTTTTTGGCTTTAGTGTATTAATACTATGAATAACTGTTGTATAATCATATACAGATATGTAAATATTCTGCAATGTCTTTGATTAGTGATATTCAATCAAACATAAACTTACAGTCATAATATCAGAAACAATATAGCCCATGAATGCACAATCTTGCAGCAATAATAAATAAAAAGTATATATTAATTAATAAACTAATATTCTGCAAGGTAAGAGATACTTAATTTCAAACACAAACTTGCAGCCATAACATTGGAAACAATTGCAGTAGATAGCCAAGGGAACTTGCAGTTATGTAGTAATAATAAATTAATCAATCATTCAATTTAAAAAAAATCAAAACTATACCTTTTCCAAATCTGCCATGGGGTTCCTGTAATCCAGTTGCAGCAAATTGCCTAAGATCGGTAAAGCCCTGGGTCCAGGTGGGAAGTTCCGTGGTCTCCTCCATTTCAACAAAAGAAGCACCATAATAACAAGGACACCACAGCAAAAATGGAGCATTATTGAAAGAAAATTGAAGGATGAAAGAAATTGAGAATATGCTGTGTTTCAAGACTTTGGCAATTTTCCTTTAGTGTTCTTCTTATAAAGGATCAAAAAATCTTATTAAGTAAACTCTGGCAACATAATTGTTTTCTCTCTCTCTCTTTGAAAACAAAGTGTATTATAGCACTTGCTCTTGGCAAAATGTGCAGACAGATATTCTGATATGTTATCTACAAAGCAAATAGAATAAAGATCACTGAGCATTTAGTTGCCTTTTCATAAAAACAAGGTCTTATTTTGCATATGCATTTTTGTACAAAAGTTACCAATTTCTCCCAATTTTTAGTCACAAGTCCAGGCAGAATATGAAAAAAGTAGAATAAAGCATGGCAAAAAAGAAAAATATCTGCTTTAGGGTGCCTGAAGTTAACAGCAGCTTCAGAAATGCAAACTAAAGGTATACATGTACAAAAAAGCACGCAGTATTTAAATATGGCCAGTGATACATAAACAGTGATAACAAGATGAAGCAATGAAGCAAAACCATTTGAGTATATGAAGAATGGCAGACACTTTACTAAATAAACAAACACCAGAACAACAAGTGCTTTCATTCCTTCTAACTGGATACAGCAGCAGACCAGTAAAACACTTATGCATATGCTACATATAATAGAATAAATATGCTACTTCATGCTGGCTGTTTGGATTCAGTTTGGTAATAGGATGCACATAAGAAAGACATGCAGTATTTTTTGCTCTGGAGACTTTGGGTCATTCACTGCAACATATGCAGGTAAAAGTTATTTCCCACACTTTTTGAGTTTTATTACTTTATATGAAGTATCTAACACCTGTTCATTTACCAGCATGTACCTTGCATAGTTTATACTGTATTTACTGAATTTATCTGAACTGTAAACCATGGGCAACTTGATGGTTGTATATGTTATTTTGAGATGCTACTTATCATATTGCATTGAAGATATTCCCTATTTTGTGGATATGGGATCACTATATATTTTGGAGTTTTACTGGTGCTCTCTCGTATGCAAATGCGTCTGGATCTGACTACAAAATATATTGTTTGTTTCTTGGATTAAACTGTCTAGGGCAGGAAAGAAGCTAAATATCTCTTCTGAAACAGGTGATGAATATGGGGATATGGAGATTAAAGTGAAACCTGTAGAGGGCAATCTGGGACTCCTGCATGTATTCACTACCCTAGAGGGGATTTTGTTAGGTGTAGTGTTATTTTTGAGTGTCTCACTTTTTGCCACAGTAACATATTGTTTATACTCTTGATTTCTAGTGTGAAAACACACCTGTGTTTGATTTTATTTTGGATAAACTATAATGAGGATTGATCTTGGTGGTCAATCTTAATATATTACCACATGAAGAATTTGCAATTGAGGTAGAAAATTGATTACAGCCCTAGCCAAGGGCACTGAATGCTGTTAGTAAGGTTTTCAATGTAATCAACATTGTCTCCTTGGCTGCAGACTGAGTGACCTTTAAACATTACTTTTGGACTTTTCACTCATAGTCAGGATCTATGTGGACAGGGCTCTGGTGATAGCTTGCTCTTCACACCAAGTTATAGTCTAATGTCTCTCTGACCATAGTCCCTGTCCTTTCAATTTAGTATTTGTTATTGAGAGGGGCAATCGTTGGCTCTTGCTTTAGCCCCTTTAAGACCTCCAACCTTCACTGCCAGGCTCCCTGAGCTCCAGACTAAAATTAAGGACAATTTTGGATACCATATAGACTTTGAGTGCTGTTATAATGCTGAATTGGAGATTTAATGTATAGGCTTTACGAAGTGCACCAGAAACTGGTTTAGTAGATGGATAAAGATTAAGTTAATGTTGCTGCACAACTTTTAGAGCATTTATATTCACTGCTACACATGAAACTTTGGTCTTGTAACATAAGGCCAAGATCTACAGGATGCTGGATACTATTTTTTTGGTTCACCTTTACCCCAAAGAAAAGGTTTGAGTCTGCAAGGAATATTTTACATTTGTTCAAATAATCCATTTTGGTGGCTTTGTATGTCTCGCAACTTCTGGATACATATATTTTTATTCAGGAATCTTGTTTACTTTTCCCAATAACAGGCAGATGACTTTCTCTCATAACATTGTAATGTTAGAAATAAAGTTTGGGATGAATCCTGATGATGCTCAATCCACTGCAGCTGGATGGACCTTGCTGAGGTTTATAAGTAGTTTCGAGATGGAGCACAGACAATGATTTTTAAAATATATAATCTACCCATTTCTTGTGAGATCATAGGTCCATTCCTGTTCTTAGTCAGTGGCTCATATTTCCATGCTTCTTAAGTCTTACAAGGATAGGCACAATCCAGTTAGTCATCAATGTAAACATTCAAAGGAATTTATTTCCTTCAGGACCAGGCATGGTTGCAAGCTCTCTCATGTTTTGTTGTGCTTGTTGTAAAAAGCCATTATAAGGGTTTGAAAGATGATACAGCCTAGTGGATTGCTGGCTGTCTGTTTGTTAGTGGGCATTGTTCTTAACTGTAGTTCCACAGCCATTAATATTTTGTTCAGGAAGTGCCTGTACTACTGTCAGAGTTTAGGGCAATTTCACAATTTAATGTTAATGTGATAAAGCCACAGACCTTGTTGTTGGGTTCATCTGTGTTATAAATTTGGCAAAGGGTCATTCAAACATTATTATCAGAAGAATGTTCCAGATAATTTATGGGACTGATTCATTTAGAGCCTTGAGGTTTACATGATATATGCAGCAAGCAGAATTAGGCCAAGTGATGAAAAACCTATACTGAGAATTGAAGGATAAGAAGGCAGTCCATAGACCAGATTATGTCTATGGTCAAAATGATCACTTTCTGTAAAGTACTGCACTCCCTTTTGGTTTTACTCCCTTTTGGTTTTAATGTCTTTATTTCACAAAGGGCATTAAATAGTTGATGTCAGTTATATCTAAGTTTATTTGTGCCCACAGCATCTGCAAGCTACAGCCATGGTAAAGAGTAATGGTGTCTGCTGTGTCAAGGTTTGAAGTTCCATGCCTTGGCTTGAGTTTGTATATATTTCCTTTCAGCTGCTGAAGTATCACACTCAGCAGAGGGTTAGAACCCCCCCATCTTATGAGGGTTTGTTGAAAAGCAGTGTCTCTTTTACTGCATCTAATATCATGTTTCTGGTTCTGATTCCTTCCTACATATTAGATTTCATAATAGATATTTTCTTTAACTATGCCGGGCTATTTTTGGGGCCAGGATCTTTTTTTCTTTTTAATTTCAGTACAGGATGTTGAAGTCTGAGCTGGGTGTCTCATTTAGGCTATTGTTAATTGGGTAGTAGACAGACCTTTCTATAAAGTCAGTTGGTAGGAATGGCTGGTTCTTGGATTTGTAAAGTAATTAATGTCTGAGAACAAGATTATGATCTTCTCCAGGGCAATGAGAACATTTGGAATTTCTGCTTCTGTGTGATTGCTTTTCGGCTGAATTCATGTAGGGGTTGTTAGGATTTGATAAATTGTAGTCAGAATCTTATGCAACATTTATTGTTGATTTATGTAGTATACATTTAATTTTAGGAGATCTGTTGAAAGTCTCTGTGTTTTGGGTCAATAAATTCCTGAGAGGGTATTGGGACAAGGTGGATGCCTGTCTGGGTTTATCGTTAGGTCTGAGTGATAGGGACTTGCTACTGATTCTACCTGGATATTCCCTTTGTTAGCAATGTTGCAGGCATTTGCCTGGGATAATCTTTACAGTACCTTTTTCCATCCAAGTCATCTGGCATGTATCTTACTAGGTGTCGGCAATTCAAGTTGTCAAGGCATTCTAGTGAAGCAAGGGGCAGAGTCCATATATTTGTCATGTACCTTAAACTTAATGAACCTTTGGATGAGGTGAAGTTTGTGTGCAAGGATCTTTGTGGTCCTAGGACACAACTCACCACTTAACTGAAATTGTTTAGTCTACCCATCCTAAACCAGGTTCTGATGTCACACGTAAGCTGCTATTTAAGGGAGTTAACTTTGCTGAAGAAATTTCTTTAGTTAGTTACTTACTTACTTAATAAAGTTTGTTAACTAGATCGGTCAACTGGTCCAAAGACCATTAACAGTTATAACCTGAGCCATAATGACAAATTTACTGTCAGATTTTAATGGAAAAGTACAGATAACTTTAACTATTTTGCATGCAACATAATCACATCATGCGATCAATGTATATAAAGTACTAGAAGGGAGGAATATAATACAATATTCTTCAGTAAGTAAACAAAAGTAAAATATAGAAAGATAGGATTAGACATTGAATAGTGTTTAAAAGAATGATTTTAATCTAAATAAAGTTTATAAAGTATATACTATATATTGAGATTATGAAATACAAAGGCACATTGGTAGCTCATAATGGTATAAACTAATTAGGTGCTGGAAATACTGGGGATAGCCATAGTTATCCTTTGTTTATGAAGTGGTACTTTTGATTATTTTTGTAGATAAAGTTTATACCGACACTGAGGAAAGTTGTTTATTTTCTGAAGTTTTGCAAAAACTGAATTCTCTAAGACAGAATTCTGAAGAAGACTTTTCCCCAACGGAAAGGTAGAAGTGGGGGTGGATTAACCATAAGGCATCCTGACTTCCCAAAGAGTAATCATAATAGCTTACCAGTTTGCTCTATAAAAGAAGCAATAGGAGTCATGTAGTATCTCATAGAAAAAGGATCCAAGAAGAAAGGTAACACTTGTAGTAATTAGAAGCCAGTTTGCTTTATGAATTGATGTAAAGTGATACTCATACCTTTGTAAAAGATTAATAAATATATGAATTTAATTTTCTGTTTTTTTATTATGGAAGGGTGTAGGGTAGAACTGAGGGCTCAAACAGGCCACTCATACTCTAACCTAGGAATCAACACATTAAGTACAGTAGTGAACCTCATCTCAGAGTTTAAATGTTGGAAATTCTTTGGATGATTTTAAATTCTCTATTCATTTCTGAAACAGAATTTCAGTGTGGAAATAGAAAGAGTTTTATTGATAAAAATGTATAGAAGCCTACATGTCTCATTCGTTTTTCTTCTTTTTTTTCCATAGCATGTAATGTCTGTTTGTAGAAGTTCTTGGAGTAAAGAGGCATGTTTAAAAGGGTTCCTATTATGTGATCGAACTTCAACAAGTTCAAACCTTATGTGGTCAAAACCATATAGTCGAACCCGCAGAAGTTTGAACACATTAAAAAAAAAAAAAAACTTAAAAGTAAAATAAACCCTTGCAAGCAGGGGCTGCCCCCCTTCACCCCCCACTCTTTAAATATACCAACTCCGAGACTGCACTATAGTGCAGAAAGGGAATATTTCCCTTTACTGCACTGTAGTGCGATCTCGGAGTTGGTATATTTAAAGTGCGGGGGGGTGTGGGGGGTACAGGGGGGCTTGCCCTCTGTTTGCAACAGTTAGTTTACTGTTGCATGTTTTTTTTTTAATTTTTTTTCCGTGTTCGAAGTTGTGAAACTTCAGACAAGTTTGATATTGTCATGTTTGAAGTTTCAAAACTTCGATCATGTAATAGGAACCCGTTTAAGGGTTCCTATTATGTGATCTAACATCAATAAGTTTGAACCCTATATGGTCGAAACCATATAGTTGAACTTGCAGAAGTTTGAACATGTTAAAAAAACAAAAAACTTAAAAGTAAAATAAACCCTTGCAAGCAGGGGGCAAGCCCCCCTGCACCCCCCACATTTGGCCCTGCGCCCCCCACACCTCCTGGTCTTTAAATATACCAACTCCAAGACCGCACTGAGACCACATTATAGTGTGGTTCCCTTACTGCACTGTAGTGTGATCTTGGAGTTGGTATATTTAAAGAGCGGGGGGGTGGGGGCCACAGCCCCCCATGGTGGGGGGGTTCAGGGGGGCTTGCAATACTTAGCTTACTGTTGCATGTTTTTTTTTAAATTTTTTTTCTGTGTTCGAAGTTTTGAAACTTCGAAAAGACAAGTTTGATATTGTCGTGTTCGAAGTTTAAAAACTTTGATCATGTAATAGGAACCCATTTAAAGGGACAATAGAAAAGGAATGCAAGAGAAAGAAAATAAATTCAGCCATCTTGAATCACATGGTGGATTAATCTAATTACTGAATTGTCATTTCAATGAGCTTCAAATCTATTACTGAAAGCTATTCTTGGCCAACCCAAATTTAACTTGTACTACCTTCTCTTGAAAACTTTTTCAATAAAGATTTTCTGCAGCATAAGTATTGTGTTTCTGCTATTAAGAGCAAACATATTAGTAATGTTGTTACACCAACTGTTTCAGATTTTAATATGTAAGCAACTTGCTTTTAATTTTGCTCAAATGCTTTGCTGGGACCTCTGGCCTTTTATTACTCCCGTTATGCCATTCCTTGCACTGTTTTTTTTTTTTTTTGTCTGTTTGTTTTGTTTTTGAGTATGTGGAAACGATAAAAAATAAGTTAAAAAATGGTAAGTGAGAGATAGCAGATGATGCTAATCAAAGCTGGCTTCTCCCACATGCTAAATCCCCTGTACAGGGCTAAGAAAACATTTTGATAAGCCTGTCAGATACATTGTGTCAATTTGTGTTTTGTTGTTTGATTTAATTCTTGTCTACAGGAGTCTAAACATGTATAAATGGGAATTATTATTTGATGTAATGAGTAATTATTTTTCAGTACTTATACAAACTTAAGTTAAAGTTAAGAACATTCTCATAGGGAGACTTGTATCAGGTATACTACTGCTACAGTAGACTTGTGTTATGTCTCTTAAAAATGTAGATGCTTTTATTTATGTGATAATCTATCCTCATTACACTGGTCTGATTATCAGTTTTTAGGGTATGGATATCAAGTTTTGTGCATTCAGTGAAAATATTACTGGGGAGAAAATAAAACTCCCTTACGTAAAAGTAAACGTTAATAAAGGACCTCAGTACCATGGTATGATAAGGAAATCTAAAGGAATTTTTTTTAATTTATTAAACGTGAAAGTCTGACTTGGAATGAAGCCAATTTTCAGTGGAGGCCCAGGAAGAAACACTCCAGATATGTCTTTGCAATGTGGGAGAAAACCAGAGTGCCCAGAAAAAACACACACAAATGCAGGGAAGAAATGCAGACTCCACACAGAAGGCACTCTAGCCAAGAATCAAAGTGGAGAACCTCTTGCTGGGAGGTGACAATGCTACCGCTGCACCACTGCCTCATTTTAATATGAAGAAGGGGAACTTAAAAGGCTTAAAACAAAACTAAAACCAGAATGGGTACATTTCAACAGTCTAGGAACTGCTATTGTTGTATTTATAAAAAAGTTAACATATTCATTAGAAGGTCTTACAAGTGTGAAAAAAATTGAGGGGATTATTGGAAGAGTAGTGAACTATGTTCCACAGTTAATAATAAAAGAGAGAAATTCTGGGATTCAGAAATATGACTTGATACCTTACCACAGGGTTCAGCATATAGCATGAAGTGACTCAAAGCTCATTATCAATTAACAAGGGGACAAAATCACAGCTTTGGTTGCATGTAATTAATAATCCTACTCAAGCCAGGAACAGAGCGAGTGTTGAGAGAAGAAAATTTTGCAGTAGTGATTAGGATCCAGATAAGGAAAAAAAATCATAAACACAGAGAATGCACATGACAGAGTGCATGCATATGTGGTAAGATGCAAGATGACAGTGAAAGCAGCACACTACTTTAATGGGGTCACTGTAGTGATTATTATTATTATTTGTAGTAGTAGTATTTTTACCATAAAAGGGTTGAAATGGGAGTATAGGACAGCAGGGAAACAGGTTAGTAACCTGGGGATAATGCACAAGGGAAACAAGGAAGGTAAGGGTGACTATGTGGAGAGGGAGGGAGTGTATAACTTACAGTTGCCCATTTTTTCTAAGAAGGTAACTAGGTAAGGATGTAAGGGAAGATGAAGGCAATTGTAAGTTTTTGAGGGTCACTATATGGGTAAACATGCAAGCATATACAAAGATAAAGACTGAAAGGGTGGTGTTGACACAATGAGGGAGGGGTAGGACAGTGGCGTAAGAGACATACAAACAAAAGAAGGCAATGGTGATACAGAGGACTGGAGAACAAATAGAGAAGGACATTGACACAAAAGGGAGGGGCACACTGGAATGGGGAAGAGGGTGGTTATGATCCTCAATATTATACTGCCTGTATGGTTCCTATAGGGTATTAGACAGCACCCTAACTACCCACCCTACTGAACCCTTTCTGTGGTATTGATGTCAGAGCCATAGCTCTCAACCTCTTGCACAAAAAGTCTGGACAAAACCTAAAATAATGGGGGGAGGGCAAAAACCCAAAAATAGGGACAGATTTTAAATATTACTCTTATAGACTTAGAAAGTTGCTGGAATAAAATGATTTGCAGTAGCATACATTTTCTGAAGGATGTGAAGTCTGAAAATCAAATGTATGTAATTATTTACTGACTTCAGTTCTCTGTGATTTGTGAGAAAGATACAAATTTTATGAACAGACCAAAAATATAAGGCAAAAATCTGGACATTTTGAGAAAATCTGGACAGCTGAGAGATATGGTTGGGGAAGGCACTGATGCAGCTCTGTGAGCTGCAAGAAAGGCATTTCCAGGCATTGGATGCAGACTTCTAGTGGGTGGTCTAACTGCTCCCCATCATATCTTATCATCTCCCTGCATATCACAAAACCACTACACCTGCCAGTGCCACACTGAAGGGAAAAATAGTGCACCCAGCTGGTGAAGCACCATCACTAGGGCAAGTGTTGTGGACACCTAGCTCCCTCCACTCCTGCAGCCACTGAGTAGGCAGCCCAGGATGTCTGTTGGAGAGACACAGGGGATGGTTGGGCCTGCTGGAGAACTGTAGATCTAGGTCTAGCCACTCACAATGTTATCAGAGCTGTTGTATGAAATTGCAAAATAAAAGGAGAGAAACAAACTGACAAATGTAAAAGTAGTTTAAAAGAGGGAAAGTAACAAATGAAGGGCAAGGAGACAAAAAAAAACCATGAATAACATCAGTATAATTAACCTGTGAATACACATTTACTAAGACCATTATGCAAATATATAACTACTGCTGTATAGAGCTAGAAATTTGACTAACTACATGGGTATATGATGTAAGAGCTGTTGTGTCATGATGTGCTATCACTGGACACAGGTAGCCATCTGTGCATTTGTAGATGTGCCTATAACAGATGTGTGTAGGATTACTAATCTGCCTATAAATTGGTAGGATACTACTGTGAATCTATGGTGATGTGATATTCTATACCTATCCAGTTGTTTACCAGTTTTTGGCATACAGGAATAAAACTGCAAATGTCCCACACATACAGTGTCAATAATTAATCTTCATACTATGTATAGCATCCAAACTGCAATCAGAATACCTGTACCTCAAAACATACAAACCTTTACCAGTCCAAGGTAATTTACATGCATGCTGCTGTCAGATAAAAATGTATATTATTGAATTGATTAATGCAGCTATAATGACAGAATGAGAGTAAATAATATACACTCCCACATGTAGAAAGGCTTTCCATCAGCATCAACATCAACCCCCCCCTTTCCCATTTTGTACATGGGGTTGAGGTATCACATCAACAGTGTCCATTCCCTAGAGCCAATGTTTAGTCTGCTGGGAGGCTAACCATCCTCTCCTGATGACTTCCAGAGGTATAGAATAAAGTATTCCATTCAGTAAATCAATTACAACCCATACTGTACTGTGCAGGACAGATATATATGTTTCTGTAGATTGGGTAGATATTTACAATACATTTCAGGTGCCCTTAATTTGATCTCTTATTCCCACTGGCTAAGAAGGACAGAATGGCACCTATGCCAGTCACTGTAGTGGTGCCTGCACTGCTAACTAGAGTAGGGTATGCTAGTGTCATCTAATACCACTCTTGCAAGTCTCTGCCAGATATCCACATTATACTTGGCATCCTCATAGGATTCCTCAAGCAGATGTTCCTGGTGGTCCTTATTCAGCAAACACAGGAAGATATTTTATTCCTTGCTGTACCACCAGGGCTCCTTACCATACACGGTACCTTTAGAAGCTATGTTTATTTAACAGGCCTCCTTCCAGAGACATATGGCTGGAATCTTGTTGTCACACCCCCTGATTCTAACTGCACATGTAACTCAGCATAGGGCATCTTAGTAGTGTGATGGGTTGTCTGTAATGTAGCATGGAAGAGGTTATCCTGTCATGGTGGTATAAAGGAGAGAAAATTACATTAAATGTGTATACTATGAGAGCACAGTACATCTAACTATAACAGCAGATTTGCTCTTGATTATGTCCATCGGTTATAAAAGTAACATATGTTGCAAGACATCCCTGGTTGGTCACTGAACAGTTCCCACACATGCTTAATGCACTCTACAGGTGCTCATGTGAATGTACAAGACTTTGAGATAGCCTCTTAGCATGACTCAGCTATAGACTCAATGTGTAGAAATAATGATTGCGTAGGATCATAGGTTCATAGGTTCATACTAGGCTATCTGCCCGAGGGCATTTACAAGCCTAGCCCATAGTTTTGTGGCTTACGCCACCCCTTTAGTATGGGGAACTATACCCATTATTTTGCTGTGCCTCTGTTGAGCAGTGACACTGAGGTAATCCCTGGGGTATATCTGCGATCTCCCATCCATTGGTCAAGATTTATCTTGAACAAGGCCAGTGAGGTGCTCTGCCTCACATATACCGGGATTTTATTCCACAGCATAGGGAGTCTTTGGGTGATGAATCTATCCCTCCAGCACGTCCTATTAATAGCCGTGTCGAGGTTTAAGTCTCCGCCCTTGTGACTCTGACAGATCTAGATTTTTTGAGGTGAAGCATATTCATCAAATCTGGGTTTGACATGGCCTTGTATGTTAGGCAAAGGTCACCTCTGAGCAAGCGGTAAGCGACTGAATAGAGCTGGAGTTCTTTCAGTCGGGCAGCATAGGACAGATGTTTGAGACCCTTTATCCTTTTGGTGAGGAACTTTTGTGGCCTCTCCAGCTGCTGCAAGTGTCGGGTCAGATACATTCCGAATGGGGCATTGTACTCAATCATTGGTCTGATGAGTGATGAGTATAGGAGACTATGACCTCCCTTGATCTAGATGAGAATCCCTTCATGATAAGGTGGGCAATGTAGAAGGTCTTCCTAACTACTTTAGCTACATGGGTGTCGAATGACAGACTACTATCAACCTGGGTCCCCAGGTCCCTGATAACTTCTTCTGTGCTCAGTGGATTGCCACCTATTTGGTAGCTAGGGGTAACCTTGTTTTTTCCGAAGGATATGACTATGCATTTTTTGGCATTTAACTTTAGGCCATGGCTCTGGCACCAGTTATCCGTTTCTGTGAGACCCTTCTGAAGGATATCTGTGTCAGATGTGTTTTCTACTATGGCACCCAGTTTGCAGTCATCTGCAAACTTTGTCAGCCATAACCCTCCTGTGTTTGCTTGTACTTCGGAAAAGTAGATGCCAAACAAGAGTGGGCCCAGGACTGAGCCCTGTGGTACACCACTTGTGACAGGCTTTGAGTCTGACATGGCGCCAGCAACTCTGACCCTGTGGGTTCTGTCACTCAGCCAGTTTGCAACCCATCTTGTGATGTATGGGTTAACATTTAAGCTGATGAGTTTTTCAATGATACCCAAGTGGGGTATTGTATCGAAGGCTGTATGGACTGCCTTTCCCTCATCAATGGCTTTGGTGACTGTTTTGAAAAAGTCAACCAAGTTTAGAAGGCATGATCTGCCTTTGACAAAGCCAAACTGGGATGGATCCAAAGTCTGCAAATTCCCTATGTCTTTATTTATGAGGTCCATTATGATCCTCTCCATGGCTTTGCAGATAAGGCTTGTCAAGCTAATGGGCCGGTAATTTCCAGGGTCGGTGGAGGCACCGCCTTTGTGAAGTGGGACCACAGTTGCAGTGCGCCACTCCCTGGGTACGTATCCAGAGGTAAGACTATGATTAAACAGCTGTCCTAGCTGTGGGTTTAATTCCTCGTTGAGTTCGTGGAGCACACAGCCGGGGACACCATCAGGTCCCATGGATGCTGTGTTTTTGCTTTGGAGAGAGCAGTTCTCACTTTGGAGATGTTTGGGGGCTGCAATCGCTTGGTATAGATATCTCTCCTTTTGGGGAGGGGAGAAGTTTGCACTGAACCTGTCAGCCAGTATGTTGGCAATGTCTGTAGGATCAGTAATCTTCACATCATTTTGAACTAGTTCTGAGCATATCTGGGAGTTTCCTCCCAGGTTTCTAAAGAAGGCCTTATGATTGTCTTTTGAGTCTTTAGCTATTTTTCTCTCAAAATTTGCTTTGGATGATTTTATGAGAGCTCTTAGTTTTTACTTATAGTGATCAAGGGTGTCTTACCTTTTAAGGATTTTGCTCTATCTTGTAGTAGCTTCCTCCTTTTGTTGTAGAGTTTGTTTATGGCTGGGGTCCACCAGACTGGACGCTTGCCTTTGGTACAAAGAGTCTTTGTTTTGCTTGGGATTGCCTTATCCATGCAGTCCTGCAGGTGCTGGTAGAAGGCATTTGTAAGTGATTCAGCGGCTTGAGTACTGTTTTCTGCGGCTCGGGGCCTTAAAGGAGACCACACTAGTCTTTAGAAGTGTGAAGTCGGCTTTCGAGAAGTTCTTTACTGTGGTCTTTTTATTTCAGGTGGGGGTGGGATGAGGACCTCCAGCGAGATTAGTTTGTGATCTGATCTCACCAGTGAGGGTATACTTCCGGTGTTGAACATTGTGCTCCCATGTTCGTGATGATGAGATCAAGTATGTTTTCTCCTCTTGTGGGGATGGTGACTAGTTGTTCCATGGCATTTGAGTTTATGAATTCCAGGAACTTTTGGGCTAGGGTGTTTGGGCTTGAGTAGTGTTCCCAGTCTATATTAGGGTAATTGAAGTCACCTAGTATGATGGTGTTTGGTGATACATTTATCCCCTCTAGTGTTTTCAGGAAGGCCATGTGAGGTTCCTGAGTTTGTGAGGGTGGCCTGTAACATGCTACAATTTGTAGAGCAGTCTTGCCTATGGTTAATTGCACCTGGATGGTCTCCGATGCATCGTGCGTTGCCACCAGTCTTGAGGTGTGGGTGTCTTTGATGAATATGGATACCCCACCTCCTTTCTTGGTATTGTCCGGATTTTGGGGCGGAGCATGATAAGAGGTAAAACCTGATAGTGCTGGGGTGCTCTCAGGAGCCTTGAACCAGGTTTCTGTCACTGCACAGACATCGATGTTCTCCATACTGAGAAGGGCCTCGAGTGCGTGCATTTTGAGATTTAGACTTCTGGCATTGAGCAGCATTACCCTTAGTTTTTTCCTTTTTTGTGTTCTAGGGTGGTAGGTTTAGAATTTGAGCCTTGCCTAAAAAGGCACTATGGGGTGGCAAGAGCCTTTGCCAACATCCGGAATCCCAGGGGTGACAGGTGCAAGCCGTCCCTTGGCAGCGTGGCTTGTCCAGCATGTCATCCCAGGCAGACAGACATTGGATCCCCTTTGAATGACACCAGAGTTTAAGCCAATTGTTAAAGCTGATCATCTTATCTCTGTATTGTGGCATCATTCTTGGTGAAGGTAGGATACTGCTCAAGGTCAGGGTCATACCTGCCTGGGCTACATAATCAGAGAGCTCCTCAATGTCTCTTTTCATGTAGTCCAGGAGGTGCGTCTCAGGTCGTTTACACCAGCGTGGACAATGACTGAGTCGTATTTGTACCTGCTGTTGAGAGACCTGAGTGCTTGCGTTATGTGGCGGATTCTAGCGCCCGACAGGCAGCTTACTGTGACCTTCTCCTTACTCAGTCTGGTGGCGGGACGTCAGTGTGTCTGACTATGGAGTCACCAATGACTAGTGTGTCTGGCATTGTGTTTGGCCTTAAGGGCTGTGACTGTTTGACACACTGACTGTGAGGTCTATGTGTTGCAGGTGTTGTGTTCTGAGGTGGTGGTTGTTTGGGTGTCTGCTTTGGTGGCCTCTGCTGTTTTGGTAGATTTTTGATCAGAGCCGAGTATGTCTTTGTGTGTTTATGTGTATGATTTGAGGTTGTGATGGTACTATGTGAGACTGGGTCTATAGTGTGTGTGGTAACCTTCTCCTCCTGACTGGTCTTGCCAGTCCTATGTTGAGAGAGCTCAGCCTCCAGTTTGGCCGTATAGTTGCATCTCTCGCATGTATTTGTGTTTTGTGGGAGGAGGAGAGGGTTGTCTGTGTACATGAGGCAATTGTAACATTGCCTCAATATTCCCAGGTTCACCAGCTGAGCAGGAGAGGACACTAGCAACTGATCCCTCGACATGCTAGAAGGACTAGACAAAAACTTTAAAAGAGATTCGGGACGTGGGTGACGAAATGGGGGTTTGCCTTTTGGGGTGCTATCTATAAGAGTGCCGTATCAAGGTAATAAGTACTATAGGAGCAAGTGCTAGGTTTAACAGATAGAGAAAAGTCTACTTGGAGTCAAGTAGAGATGATCTTTTTAGGTATTAGAGAAAGTGCTAGTAACAGGGATGCTTAAAGGTAAGATTGAAAAGAATGCACTCTGCAGTGTGCACTAGAGAAGTTAGATATGAAAGTAGGTAACTTGAGTTTTACCTGTTTACAAAGTTAAGGTTTAGTGGAGAGTTACTATTTTTAAAACAGTAAGATGGACTGAAAGGGGTGGTTACTTTTGTATTTTGGTGCTATGAAATACTGTAGGATGGCCAATAAATTTAAATAATTGAAGGGGTGGGATTTCAAAAGTGATGGTTTTGTGATTACTCACATAAGCCAGTGAAAGTAGAGAGAAATTAGATATATGGTCAGATTAACATAAGAGGCGGGCAACTAGAAAGACAGTGGTATTTAACAAGACAACTTAAATGGGTGGGAGGGAAGGAAAAATTCTGCCTGACTCAGAACAGAGAGAGCTGTGGTCTCTTTTGAAGTTTTAATTCTCAGTTCTGAAATGGGTGGGAGGGAGGGAAAAATTCTGCCTGACTCAGAACAGAGAGAGCTGTGGTCTCTTTTGAAGTTTTAATATGCTGTTAGAACAGAATGCAAGCAAAACACAAGATAAAGAAAACAAACTACAGTATTCAAAATATAGAAAGGCAATACAGAAATACAAAAAATAACAGCAAACTAACCTTTCCTTCACAGCAAAGTGTAGCAGAGTCTGGATGAGTCGTATTTGTACCTGCTGTTGAGAGACCTGAGTGCTTGCGTTATGTGGCGGATTCTAGCACCCGACAGGCAGCTTACTGTGACCTTCTCCTTACTCAGTCTGGTGAGCGGGACGTCAGTGTGTCTGACTATGGAGTCACCAATGACTAGTGTGTCTGGCATTGTGTTTGGCCTTAAGGGCTGTGACTGTTTGACACACTGACTGTGAGGTCTATGTGTTGCAGGTGTTGTGTTCAATAACATATTGTCTCATTAGCATAACTACAATGCCCAGAGGCTTACATTTATGTGATATAAACCATGCATGTGGCAAAGAGCCTCATCAAACTACAGAAGATTACAGACTGTTTCTTCTTCCGGCTTTTCCCGGTTAGGGGTCGCCACAGCAGATCCCTATCCACTCATGACTGGCAGAGGAGTTTTACGGTGTCGAGTTGTCAGCCCATCGCCCAACCTTCCAAAGAAGGCACACACACACACACACACACGCACACAAACACACACACACGCACTCACGCCTAGGGCCAATTTAGTGTGTTCAATCCACCTACAGCATGTCTTTGGGATGTGGGAGGAAACCGACGCGACCACAGGGAGGACATGTAGACTCCATACAGAAGGCACCCCAGCCAAGAATCAAACCGGAGAATCTCTTGTTGTGAGGTGGCAACGCTAACTGCTGCACCACCATGGCCGCCCAAGATTACAGACTGTTTCGAATATGCTCTATTCATTAAAGCTATTTTTCTCAATTGCAGTGCAAGCCAATACATTATACTGCATCTTTTCACTTACCTGTTCTGCCTCCAGCAAGTAATGATTTTTTTTAAAACAGCCTAGAGAATGTGTACCATATTTAAACTACAGTTCTATTCAAATGTAGTCATGTCAGGTGCGTCAGTCCAAATGGATTAGGTGGGATCAAACATCTAGAAGTGAATGAGCAACTCAGCATTAAACTAGCTTAGATTTTGTGAATAATGTGTACTATCATTGTGAAAGTTAAGTAAACAAGGAAAAAAATACAGATGCCAGGTGTGTCTACAGTTATTGTATGAGCTCATCTATATGTTGTTGTAAAGGCCTCAGTACAGGTAGGCCATGATTAGTTTGACTGTAGTCCTGCCTGCACATATTCTCACATGCATGTTCTACTTGCAGTGGTTGAGAAAACTGTTCTTTGGGAGAAACACGGTCGAGTGTTGTTTGAAAGACATGCATGAATGGGTGTGCCTTTGTTGAAGTTTGGGCATCGGGCTGGCACCTCGGCACCATAAAAATCGACTACCAATCATTAGCGGACCAAAGTTTCACTGTGGTGACCCCTAACCAGGAAAAGCTGAAAGAAAAACAACAACAACAGCAACTTGTATAAAGCAGCATGATGTATCACAGGATCACAGGTGTACATAAATGGTGGTAGAGATGATGTTAACGGTTCTTATATGTAGGACTGCTTATCTGTAGCTACATTACAGATTGTTATGTAATACTCACCAAACTGCATAATGTCATTGCTTTGGCAGCAACACCCCTGTAGGAAACAAAATATAGAATATGTCTGTGTGTCTCCTTGCCTCAATCATCATCATCTTCTTTCGGCTGTTCCCATTAGGGGTCGCCACAGTGGATCATCTGTTTCCATTTCTTCCTGTCCTCTGCATCATGCTCTTTCACACCAACCGCCTGCATGTCCTCTCTCACAACATCCATAAACCTCATCCTAGGCCTTCCTCTTTTCCTCTTACCTGGCAGCTCCATCCTTAGCATCCTTTTCCCAATATACCCAGCATCCCTCCTCAGCACATGACTAAACCAACGCAATCTCGTCTCTCTTGCTTTGTCTCCAAACTGTCCAACCTGAGCTGACCCTCTAATATACTGATTCCTAATCCTGTCCATCCTAGTCACACCCAGTGCAAATCTTTACATCTTTAACTCTACCACATCCAGCTCTGATTCCTGCCTTTTCGACAATGCTACCGTCTCCAACCCATATAACATAGCTGGTCTCACTACCCTCTTGTAGACCTTCCCTTTCACTCTTATTGGTACCAGTCTGTCACAAATCACTCCTGACACTCTTCTCCACCCATTCCACCCTGCCTGTACTCTCTTCTTCACCTCTCTTCCACACTCACCATAACTCTGAACTGTTGATCCCAAGTACTTAAACTCATCCAGCTTTACCAACTCTACTCCCTGCATCCTCACGATTTCTCTACCCTCCCTCTCATTTACACACATAGATTCTGTTTTAGCCCTGCTGATCTTCATTCCTCTGCTCTCTAAAGCATATCTCAACCTCTCCAGGGTCTCCTCAACCTGGTCTCTACTCTCACTACAGATCACAATGTCATCTGCAAACATCATAGTCTACGGGGCCTCCTGTCTAATCTCATCTGTCAACCTGTCCATCACCACTACAAATAAGAAAGGGCTCAGAGCTGATCCTTGATGTAATCCCACCTCCACCTTAAACGTATCTGTCACTCCCACTGCAGTCCTCACCAATGTCACACTACCCTTGTACATATCCTGTACCACTCTTACATACTTCTCTGCCACTCCCGACTTCCTCATACAATACCACAACTCCTTTCTAGGCACCCTGTCATATGCTTCTCTAAGTCCACAAAGACACAATGCAACTCCTTCTGACCTTCTCTGTATTTCTCCAACAACACTCTCAGAGCAAATTTGCATCTGTAGTGCTCTTTCCTGGCATGAAACCATACTGCTGATCACTAATCATCACCTCCCTTCTTAACCTAGCTTCCACTACTCTTTCCCATAACTTCAAGCTGTGACTGATCAATTTTATCCCTCTGTAGTTACTGGAGCTCTGCACATCACCCTTATTCTTAAAGATAGGTACCAAAACACTTTTTCTCCACTCCTCCGGCATCCTCTGACTTTCCAAAATTTCATTAAACAATCTGGTTAAAAATTCCATTGCCATTTCTCCTAAGCACCTCCATACTTCCACTGGTATGTCATCTGGGCCAAAAGCCTTTCCATTCTTCATCCTCTTCATAGCTGTCCTTACTTCCTCCTTGCTAATCTGCTTCACTTCTTGATTCACTCTCCCCACATCATCCAACCTTCTCTCTCTCTCATTCTCTTCATTCATCAGCCCTTCAAAGTACTCTTTCCATCTACTCAACACACTCTCCTCACTTGTGAGTACGTTTCCCTCACTATCTTTTATCACCCTTACCTGCTGCACATCTTTCCCAGCTTTATCCCTCTGTCTAGCCAATCGGTACAGGTCCTTTTCTCCCTCTTTAGTGTCCAATCTCTCATACAACTCTCTATATGCCTTATCCTTAGCCTTCGCCACCTCTCTCTTTGCCATGCGCCTCATCTCCTTATACTCATATCTACTTTCTTCATCTCTTTGACAATCCCACTTCTTCTTCACCAGCCTCTTCCTCTGTATACTCTCCTGTACTTCCTCATTCCACCACCATGTCTCCTTGTCCTCCTTCCTCTGTCCAGATGTCACACCAAGCACCTTCCTAGCAGTCTCCCTTGCCTCAATATGCAGCTGAAATACTCAGTTGTCTCACAGTGGAGTTCCAACTCCTTGCTGTACCACAGGAAATCTGCCCTTATATGGGTTATATCCCTTTCATTGTCTCTCTGAATGGATACTTACAATAGCCACCTAAATATCGAATCCCATATGATCATATTCAAGGCCAACCACAGTCAGTCATCAAAGAGATGATATGAGATAGAGGAGTTTTGTTGTAAACCCTTCCCTCCTGCTGTGAACTCCAGGCTGGATATGCTGTGTATACTTAACACTTTTTCAACTTTGGGAGGAAAAAAGCATAACATAACTACAGTAGTTATGGTTATGCATAAGACTACACATGTACAGACACATATATGCAAGTGCACTTCAAATAATCAAAGAAGCAAAACATTCAGACTGTGAATGGTTGATATAAGAAGATGAAACTTCAAAGCATCCAAAAAGACAACTAAAAACTGTCTTCTTGCAGGGGCATGTGTCCCTATACCCCCTGCAACTTATATATACCAATTCAGAGGTTGCACAGCAGTGGAGAAAGGACACTTTCCAATTCCTTGCTGTACTATTACCTCCCACAAAGTAATGCTGCCATTTTGTCATCATATGACTAATCAATCACTTCTACTGGTATTACAGTAACTTGATATTATGAACATTCAACTAATATAAGTACTCACATATATTATCTAACAATAACACAAAGTAGAGCATATAAGGTTATGAGTATAAAAGGTGCTGATCTCCATATTCTCCAATAAGTTATGCTTTCCTCATACAGCATTATGTCTGTCAAATGAAAGAGTCACAGAAATATGAATTGTTCCATGCAGAAAATGAGATCTTTTTGCAGGCTGGACATGTCCTAGGACACCATATGATCAGCCAGGATAAATTTGAATGGTCCTATTGCAACCGTGCCTGTCAGGATGTGATTAATTACATAAATGCCACTGGCCAGGGCAGGGTGACCAGCAGGTCATATGCCAGACACCAACATGATAACTAAAGACCATGCTACAGATCTGGTACAGTAGCTTAGAGTAACGATACATAGCCTATTGCTTAAACCACCATTAACTGAGGCAGAATAGGTCCTTGTCTGTCTGCATGAGGGACTAGAGTCATCCCTAGGCTACTGCATGGTGCTGGATACTGGAGCAGAACAGCAGTGTGAGCTCTGAGTACCTCCACTGTAGATGCCACAGATGTGGAATTGTGATATTCTAACTTGCTGCATACTGGGTAAATATTTAGTTTACTGCATATCACTGAATTTTCTATCCACATTTTTATATAGGATCATATGGCCTTTAAATTAGAAGACAAACTGAACAAGGCTCTGTCTATTTTATTATCTTCTAGCATTTTACACAATATTCATTCACTATGATTAACATATTGGCAATAAGTGTTATATTTTCTGGGTATATGAATTTGGTGTCTTCTCAGGCACTGTTTCATCCACTTCCTCCATCATGGATATGCCACTGCTGGATTTTGGATATGACCCTGATTCTGATAATAATGGGAGTCAACATTTGGCATAGTCAGGGAGCATGGTGTTTGTGTTGGATACAGAAAATATGCAATCCAGATCCCCAGATTATTCAGTGGACATGAACTTTGTGGTTGTGGAATCCACCCAGAAGATGCTGGTAAACATTAAAAGACAGGAAGCCAATGACACGTCTAGTCAAAAAGGGAGCCCACCTGTTATGGTGCAGTCCCCTTTGGTTGCTGCTGAACATGGGAAAGAAAGGGCTGATCACTGTGCTGGTTGCCATAAATGCCATGGGTACCAGTTCATCTGAGCTAGCTGCTTTTTTTTTGACCCAGCAAACGGGCAGGACCATCACAGACTTATAGGCTAAGAGCACCACAGTCTTTTCTAAAACAGTATGTGTTTTGCAGGCTGTGTGAGATAACCTGAGGGAATACAAGTCCAATATATGTAACACAATGGGCATTTTCTCTAGACAGCTTGCAGGATACCGGTACCCCAGTACTTAAAGGTTGTGTGCTAAGGGTGTGTCTTGTAGCCAGTCCAATTCTGCCTCCAGTGTTGAGGGTAATCATGAGTGGGGGAGACCTAGTTCAGGCAAATGCAGTGCCATCACTTCCACCCCACCACACAGTGAGTGAAACATGGACAGTCACCAGGACATTACTGACCTTATGTTATGGAAATATCCAGTAGGGGGACATCATTCTCCTTCATCTCATGTGGATACCCTGAGCCTATCTGAATGACCTCACCACAGTGATGCAACATCTGCTGAGGCTGAGTCACATTTTAATGGTCTATTAAACACCATAGTTCTGCACATTACAGACCACATGTCATGCAAATACATGCCTACATGCCCAATACCACTTCTACACACATGCACTGACATGGTAACATCACCTTCTCCCAGCCCAGTTTACCTTATGTTCTCTCACCACATCTACAAAAAACAATAAAGCAAACACAATCACAAACAACTCCACAGTTATTAAAACAAAGGGATACATAAGACAAGAACTGAACACTTTCATCCTTACAGAGAATTTTTTCAAATTTAAAAACTTCCAGGTTGCTTCTGCCCTTAAAAATTTTATTTGACCAATCCCCTTGCAGGAATGAGCCTCAGCACCTCTTAACCAAGTAAATGGAAAACAAATTTCATCCTCTTAAATGCGGCTAGTCCATTCTAGGTGCACAATGAGAATGTTAAAATAAAATAAAGTATATCATGTGTGTCATGTAAGAATAATTGTATAAATATAAGACAATTTATCATAGGTACCCAAAATTATATATGCAAGTTTGAATTATAATATAGCAGCTCTACATTTCAATTCACTGACAATCAAAATGTGATTGTTAATACCAGGAGATCGCATGGCATTCAGTTTAATTTGCCACATTGTTTCCTTGTGTACAACAGTTATTTCAGGGTCACCCCCCTTCTTTCACTGTATATCACCTTGTCCAAAATGAAAAAGATAAACCTCTTGAGACATAAAATCAAGTGCCTAAACAAGGTGTTAGTGGACTTTTCCTTTTTCATCTGGTACACGTTTCTGAATTCTGTCTCACAGCTACCTAGTAGTCTTACCCAGGTAAAATGCTTGGCACAGTAAGCATGTTGCCACATGTACTACTTCAGGGGTGCCACAATTGCAATGGCTGGAACATCCTAGAGTTTTTTTTTATTTTTTCAAAATTCCCAGCTGTTATCTATGGACCATTGTTAATAAACTTGTAATATTTAAAACATCCATGTTTTTTCATTGAGCCAACCACACTCCTAGGTCCATCACCATTTCTTTCCTAAGTGATGTACTAGATGCTCAGAACAGGCTTATTAAATTAAATAATGGGGGTCTCAGACTGAAGAAGTGGATTTGAAGAGTAAGATTATTTAGTTGTTGGATTATTAAAAAAAAAGATTACACCACCAGAGCACTTAAAGTCAGAAATTCTAAAATTACCACAACAAATCAGAAGTTTCTGGAGTTGAGTCTTCAGCAAGAAGAGGATGAACAAACTTTCTGTAAGAATTTTGGCCATGAAGCAGGATAGGCAATTTTGGCTCCTTCCAATACATTTTGCTGCATTTTATACATAAAAGGCCCCTGAGCCTGATCTTAATAAGTAGATAAAGGACTTTTAACTCTTTAGATTTATGATAATTGGACTTAATTCAACCTGCCTCCTCAGTAGTCCAAATGTCTTTAAAAGAAAGTCTTATGGTGGCCTAAAATAAAGGACAAACACCTGGATCTGGTGGACTGCTATTAGACAGATGAGGCAAGGAAAGGTTTATACAGAATTTTGATAAGTTGGTTATCTATATTCTTGACTCAGGAGATATCCCACCTACCTAAAAATAGATTACTTGATTTGTAATGTTGAAACAAGGGAAAAGCATCACTGGTAGGCTCTTATTAGCTGATATAAATTAGAAATCATAAGCATACTTTTTTTGTTATTGTAGCTTAGGAAGCGCTCAGATTTCTCCCCATTGATAATGCATAGGGATCTACTGGGATTTGTCTTGAGTATGATTGCTTTGGATAATTTGATGAAAACATCAATGCCACTTACTCCACATGCCATTAAGTCAGTATTGGTATTCCTGCTGGCAAATTTTGGTGCGAAAAAAGCAATTTGCTTTGTTTATTTGCAGCAATTATTTTTGATACAAGAAATGGAATTTCTTTTGAAAGCTGTAGATTTAATTAAAGCTTTATAACAGCAAGCAGAGGAAAAGATAAAGATCTACTTGCAGATTCAATAAAGCCTACAAGATTATTTTTTTTCATTTACGCACACTGCTATGATGAGTATATGAGAGCAAACAGTTTTAGATTCAGTAAACATCGCTTAGCAGCACGCATACAGGTGCAAATAGGGAAACTTCCATGCAGTGCAAATTTCTACTTAAGCCGGTGAATCTTATGCAAATTAGCCAGGTGGAGTGATCTAACAAACCAAAAGGCATCCGTATAGATTCTATGTCCATTGTGGTAGTGCACGTGGATATTTTCCACATACAGGACTCTACACAGAAAGAAGAGGATGTAAAAGTCCACAAATATAGACATAACTCCCCTTAAATTGTTAGATCACATACATAAATCTGAAAAACATACATTGTGGATGTCTGAAAAAGGAAGGGAAGAGGTAAAATTAATAATTTTTTTAAATAATTTCAGCATGTTTGCACTACACACCACATTGCACTAACATGCTTAACAGAAAAATAAAAAAAAATGTAAAGTAACAGTTATAATATAGTTTAGACCAATGTACTTTAGAACCTTGTCCTGGGTCTGTACAATGGTGCATCTGTGCTGTTACCCAACTTACATGGCTATGAACCATGTACTTTCCAGGCTGTCAGCATGAATATGTATGCAAATTAGGTGCATTTGTTGACTCACTAAAAGGGGTGACCTTGTCCGCATATCTTTTTTGTGTAGGCTCCTACACAGTGTTTATATTCCCCACTGGATGTAGATGACATCATGGGGGTGTGTCATGTTACTTTAGGATATTTCATAATTGGTGCAAGTGTTTATCCAGTGCACCACTTGCTGCAAATGGCTTGGGTGTAGCTTAGCATGTTCTTTTGACAAGCCCACCCACATCGCAGTCATGATGTAGCAGCTATGAATAGAAACCAGATATATTCAATAATAATATATAGTTTTGTCTTAGCTATGCTGTGTGGTGCCGTGCACAGTGCTGCATAGTGCAAAAAAGTAGGGCCTTTAAATCATGTCAGTTATACCTTAAGCAGCTGAAATGCATCAGCATTAGACAATCCCACATGGTGGATCTACACCACAACCGTATAAAGGATGCATACACCCTACATTCTGATTTTCTGTCAGCACTCTGAACGATTGGAGTGAAGACTTGGAAATTTTAACTGAGATAAAGCTAATGGCTGCTGCAGCTATTCTACATCTGTATGTGCTAGATCCTGAAGTCAGTGCTGCTGGTGCTGCTGACAATGGGCCTAGGCCAAGAAGGACAAGAGTGTTCAGGCCCAGGGTAACCTTCCAGGAGCTACATGAGCTGGAGACTGTAGAGCACTACAGGGTGGACAGAAACATATTACAAGAGCTCTGCTGCCCTAAATTCAGAGCCAGAACTAACAGAGGAGAACCCATCTAACTGGAAACAAAGGTATGTGTAGCCCTTAGGATACTAACTACAGGTAATTTTCAAAGACCAACTGGGGACATGATGGGGGTGTCACAGGCATCTGCATTTGAGATGCTCCACCAATTCCTAGATGCTATGCTTCCACATGCCAGTGGGCACATATCTTTTCCCCTTCCTCTGAGGTGAGGGCCAGCAATATGCAACACTTCTACCATGTAGCACATGACCCTGACGTAATGGGTGCCATAGATTGTACTCATCTACACATCAAGGCACCACCTAGTGAGCAGGGTACAATCTACATTAACTGCAAGGGGTACCATTTCATCAACTGACAAGTCATGTGCAATGCCCATGGGATTATCATGACTGTGTGTGCTGTCAACCCTGGCAGTTACCATGACTCCCATATCTGGCACACATCATAGCTATGCCAGATGTTTGCTAGGGGGACATCACACATGGCCATTTACTGGAGGATGCTGGATATACCCTGGAACTGTGGATGATGACACCCATCAGAAATGCACACATACCCACAGAGGAATGCCATAATAAGGCACACGCACAAAATAGCAACATCATAGAGTGTGTGTTTGGGCTTCTGAAGTCATGGTTCCAGTGCCTAAATATATCTGGTGGAGAACTGCAGTATACTCCAGCCACATGTGCACAGATATTCACAGTATGTGCTATGTTACACTATCTGATCCTGTTGAAACAGCTGCAACAGGATCAGCAAATGGAAGGGATACACAGCCCTCCAGCAGTGCCTAGGTCACCACAGTCACAGGAGGACTCAGAGAAGGAATTCCTTGCTGATTTCCCTGTAGGCAAACGTAGCTGTGCTCTGTATTCCCTGGCTTTGGGTAAGAGACAACACATAGTACATTCACTGATAACCTAGGGATCTAGGGACTGACACCTTACTCCTACTCACATACATATATGAAAATTGATGCCAGCCAACTTCCACATCCTGTACGTATCCATGTATTGGCTGTGTACTGCTTGCATCAGACAAAGTCAGCCCTGAACTACAGTTGGGTCAACTGCTGGATTTGCAAGGTAAGTCTGCAATTTACACAGTATTCTACTGGATTATTATGATAGGTCATTGTATGTATGGACCTGGTACATTATGCAAGTAACTATAGTGGGCTAGTTGGATAGAAATGACATTCACATGGGACTACAGATACCCATTCCATTATCATGTCTCTATTTGTAATCAGTAGGCCTCATGCATAGAATATTCATGCAGCCCTACTGCAACAGATTACTGGTGCATCATTCAAGGGAGATGTTAGAAAGTGGGATTAAATGATAGTCATACTAGCGTGAACACCAGCAGAACATGTGGTTTTGTTCCCCCACCACCAACACAGCTGTGTCCACTTGTAACAGGAGTAGCTAGCGTGAACACCAGCAGAACATGTGGTTTTGTTCCCCCACCACCAACACAGCTGTGTCCCCTTGTAACAGGTGTAACAGTAACTCATCTATGGTATATGAGCATTTCACACAGTCTCAGGACAGCAATATAGAATTTGATCTTACATTGTATGTGTTGGGTAACTGAGGAATAGAAATGTACAAATTTATACAGGTGATTGTGTGATAAATGATCCCATCTGTCAAGCAGCTTTGTGGCTCAAATAATTAAGACAATTAGACCTCTTTCACATATTAATTACATGAGAGAAATTTTGAAAGTCTTAGCCAATTTGCACGAAGCACATCAATGCAGAAATAGGGACAGAAGTAATATTTAACACACAAAATCACGGCCTGGAGTCCAGCTTGGTGTATACACACACACACACACACACACACACACACACACACACACACACACACACACACACACACACACACACACACACACACACACATACAAACACACACACACACACACATATAGGATCATTGGAATTTACTAGGTTAATGGCCCTAGGGCTCTTACAATCCTAGACAAGTTTTTACCCTTATTTCCATGATCAGCACCTACAGCTCCTGTCCAAGAGGGACATTGGGGAAGCCCCATGGTGAAATTATGGTCACCCAACCAATTGTACAGATTGCATCTGAAGAGGGCCAGTGGGGTGCTCTGTTTGACATGGTGTGAGTCTGTTCCAAAGGTGTGTTAAACTCTATTAGACAAAGCTCTCCCTCCAGCAGGTTGTATTAATGTCACATACTAGCTCATTATCTTTACAGCAATTAAGCCATGTACCATTTGACGTACAGGTATGCAGCATTTCCAATAAATCAGGGTCATAGTTTGCACTGTATGCAAAGCAGAGATCACCTCTGAGTAGTATGTATGACACAGACTAAAGTGACAGTGATTTCAGATGATCCCCATAGGACAGATGCTGATGACTTGAATTTCCCTTGTGAGTAACCTTTATGGTCTCTCCAATTGCCACAGGTGCTAGGAAAGGTACATACCAAAAGGGCCACTGCACTCAGTTGTTAGCCTGATAAGGGAAAAGTACATGGAGGTCATAACTTCTTCTTTTTTTGTGGACAATGCACTCACTTATGACATGGGCAAGATAGAATGCTCTTCTTACCACTGTGTAGACATGGTGATTTAAGGTAAGGTAGCTATTGATATGTGTGTCCAAGTCTCTCACCCCTGAATATGTACTTACGGTGTTGCTATTGATGTGGTACTGAGAAGGATCTGTTACAGAAAGTAATGATAATACATATATTTGCATTGTATTTAAGGTCATGACTTTGACAACAATCATTTGTTCATGTAAGACCCTCTTGTAGGATGTTGACATAATCTGGAAATTCTATGACCACTCCCAGTTTGCAGGCATCAGCAAAACCTGTCAGCCACAGACATTTACTTTGTGCTTGTACTTCAGAAAAATGGATTCCAAACAGTAGAGGACCCAGACTGAACCCTGTGGAACACCAATGGTTACAGCTCTGCTATTCAAGGTGGATTCTCTTATTTTGACTATATGAGTTCTATCCGTGAGCCATTTAATGACCCCTCTAATCATTTAAGGGTTGATGCTTAGTTGGGTGAGTTTGTCAATGATGCCTGAGTCGGGATAGTGTCAAATGCCTCAGCTAAGTCCAGGTAGACTGTATGCACAGATTTTCCATCATCCAGTTCCTTGGCGACTGTGCCAAAGAAGTCTGCTAAGTTTAACAGGCATGATCTCCCTTTGACAAATCCAAACTATGTCATTTCAACTATTTGGAGATTACCTATATCTTTGTTGATAAGGCCCATAATGATTTATCCCATGGTCTTGCAGATATGGCTAGTCAGGCTAATGGGTCTATAGTTCCAGGGGTCAGTAAATGCATCACCTCTGTGCAAGGGAATAATGGTGACTGCTTTCCAGTCAGCACGGAGAAGCCGGTGGTTATACTATGATTGCAAAGAATTCCCAATGATTTTACTAATCCACATTAGATCCTTTGTAGGATACATACTGGGATGTTATCAGGTCCCATAGATGCTGTGTTTTTGTCTTTAGAGAGACAATTTATGACCTGCTCTTTAGAGATACAAGGTAGGGGGCAGGTGGTATGTATGCCATGGGGTACATGTGGTTGGGACGGGGAAGTGAAGTTTTCACAGAACCTGTTGGCCAACAGGTTAGCTATGTCTACAGGCTCAGTACATGTGGTATCATTAACTAAAGTTCAGCACAAATCTTTGCATTTTGTTTTAGGTTACAGATGTAACTATAGAATGCCTTGTAGCTGTCCATTGTGGAGGAGGCTAATTTGGACCCATGCTTTGGAGGACTCCACAACAACTCTTATTTGCTTCGTAGGACCACAAACTGCAGACCAGCAAGATGAAATAAAGGAAAAAAGATTTAATGAAATCCAAATCACATGAAACTTCTCAAATCACATGAAACTTCTCTAGCGCCTCGGCCACTTGCCTTTAACAGAGTATATCTAACCATATACATCAAATGTATTTATATATTTAACAATGCTCATATTAATCAATTAAACAATCAATTAAAGCATTAAACAATAAAACCTTAAAGGTATAACATTCACACAAAACTTTTCCATACACATTCTTGATTAAGTCCCATAGGGCTCATTGTATTACATTTTAAAATCAAAAATGCTTCCTTTTTTCTTAAAATATATTTAATTTGTTGTTCATTCATAAACCTACTATTCACAATACTATCTAAAACTGTTACTACTAGCCCATCTGGGCTTCCCTTATGATACTTATTAAAATGTATAGCTACAGGACTAGTCGGTTTGTTATTTTTAAAGTCCCTAATATGTTCCTTTATTCTACATGAGAATTGTCTTTTAGTTTCTCCAATATAAAATTTGTTACAGGGGCATTTAAGTCCATATATAACTTTTTCAGTTTTACAATTAAAATACCCATTAGTTTGAAAATCAATATCATTAATTTTAGTGAAATTCCCACTAATATATTTACAAATACTACACCTTCCACGTGCCACTGTACCTCTTATATCAATTGTTTTTACTACAGTACTATTAGACATATGAAATCTACTATGAACTATAAAATCTTTTATATTCCTACCTCTTTTAAAGGAGAAACACAACCTTTTATGTTCTAAACAATCAACTTCTCTCCTAACTATTTTCCAACTGTGTTTAACTGCTTCTAAAATATCTTTAGATAATTCTGAGTATGTAGTAGTAAAATAAATGTCTTCCTGGTTCTCATAATTATTCTATTTATATTGCTTCTATAATTGTACACAATTTTTTATTACATAATAGTAATTCTACCTCAGAATATCCCCTCTCCTGAAACCTATTAAAACTATCATATAATTCTCTTTTCCTACCATCTAAGTTATTACATAGTCTTTTAACTCTCATAAATTCTGTATAAGGTATGGATTTAATAGTATGTGGGGGATGGTAACTATCACCATATAGAATGCCATTAGCATCTGGAAATTTCCTATATAAATGAGTAATGATATGAGAATCATCTTCTCCTTGTAACACTACATCCAAGTAATGTACCTTACTTCCCTTTTGTAAACCATCAAATTTTACCCCTACATTATTATTATGTATTTCATTTATAAATTGATCTACTAGATCTAAACCTCCCTTACAAATAAAAATGAGATCATCAATATATCGAAAAGTTCTCACAACAAATTTTCTAAAAAATTGATTAGTATAAATATACAAATTTTCAAAATGACCCATAAATATATTAGCATAACTTGGGGCAAATGGTGCCCCCATTGCTGTTCCTTGAGTTTGTTTATAAAGACTCCATCAAATTCAAATATATTATTTTGTAAACACATCATAATTAATTCAATAACATATTCAGTAACTGGATTCTCACCTAAAAAATATTTAACAGCCCCTATACCATCTAGATGATTAATAATGGTATATAGGCTGACAACATCTAATACTACAAAATACATGTCTTTTCCCATCCTATATTATCAATTTTATCCAAAAATTCAAATACATCTTTTATATAGGATGGTAATTTTTTAACTGTAGATAACAAAAATTCATGTAAAAAACAAGATATATTATATAGAAAACTACCACTGGCTGACACAATAGGTCGTCCAGGGGGATTCGTCAAACTTTTGTGAATTTTAGGAAGGCAATAAAAACATGGCATTCTAGAATTTTTAATAACAAATTTCTCCTGTATATCCTTCACTGAAAAATAATATAATCTATGCCCCTTATTTATTAAGTCATTATAATCTGTCTGAGCTTTTAAATATTCAGCCATATCAATTTTTTTATATATTTGATCATCATTTTAATGTGTATAACATATAGATACATACTGAATGTAAGTTAGTACAACTAACTTCCCACACTTGTCAGCAAGCTTAAATACTAATTTAGCATTATGACTTAATTCATTTAAACATTGCCATTCTTCTTTATCTAAATTATATCTAACATTCTTTTTATTTTTCAAAAATGTAAAAAATTCCTTTTCCACATTATAACTCAAAAAAATATTAAAGTGTTTAATACTATAATTCCTACATAGAGGCATGAAATCACTTTTAACCTTAATATTCTCCGTATTTAATTTACAATAAGCATTAAAATCTTCATTAGAATGGCAAGAATAAAAGCTATCCTTAGAACTGAAGGAATCATTATTCACATCATCATATGTGACATTTGCAATACCATCAGTATTAAAATAATCTATCAGATTCAGCTTACGAGTAAAATGAAACACATCACCTTTTAATTCATGTAGCCTGGGCAAAACAGTAGGTACATATTTTAAGCCCCTTTCCAAAACAGCAATGTCACAATCTGTTAACTCATATCCTGATAAATTAACAACATACTTACAGCTAGTGGAACTATCATTAAAAAAATTAGTCCCATTTCCCCCGTTTGTTTGTCCGTTGGTATGTTTTATATTCTGTATAATATCCTTGTCCTGTTCCATTCCAACTCCGTTTATGACCTCTTGGAGCTCCTCGAAAATTATTTAAGTAACTACTGTTACCAACTGGTGGTAGTCCTGGAAAATCTTCGGCATCCGTTTCCCCTTCCGTTAAAGATGTACCACTTTCGCCTGATGTAAATGCTCTATTCTCCTTGTTTGCGTACTGCTTCTGTCATTCAAACTGCACATGTGACATTTTAGCTTTAGGATTGGTTGCCACTAGAAATGCATGTTTACTATCGTAATCACGTAGATCACGAATCAATTTTGTTCTCTTTCTGTCAATCAAGTCTTGTTCATATCCCATTAATTGTTCATTAGTTTTAATCAAAAATTGCTGTAATTCTTCATGAGATATTTTATTAGTGATATCTCTACATAAGTTTTTAATCTCATCTCTCAATTTTTGTGTTTTGAACAAGTCTCGTTCTACCAGAATATGAACCCATTCTAGACTGCATCTGTGTGCAGCCGCAACCCATCTATCATGAAACTGCCGTTCCTCCACAACTGTTAGATCAAACGGGGTGGAGGGATTTTTTTACAGCTCTGAGTCCACGAGGAGTGATTTCAAGCTCCTCATAACTCTCCATACTTTGCGAATTCAGAAATACAACAGTCTCTTTAAACAACAATCTTTCAATTTTAGAAAACATATCACAAACCTCTGGATTAGCCATAGTTTCCATTTTCTTACCAATTTTGGAAAATGGATTTTGTTGCCAAAGTTTTCTTTCTTGTTCCCATTTATTAAGAACTGCATTACCAGGTTCACCTGAGTTACTACTATTGATTCTATTTGGTAATACAAAAGAAGAACTTGAGCCATTTGCTCCATTTGTAGCTCCCACTAAATTGTCCATAGGTTTCTGTATAACCTCCAAAGGAGTATCTAGGAAAATCCTAGGCAACCCCAATAACGAGTCGCTGGCCATGAAATAAAAATAAACCACAACCAATGCAGATAAATCATAGAACCACAAACTGCAGACCAGCAACACGAAATAAAGGAAAAAAGATTTAATGAAATCCAAATCACATGAAACTTCTCAAATCACATGAAACTTCTCTAGCGCCTCGGCCACTTGCCTTTAACAGAGTATATCTAACCTTATACATCAAATGTATTTATATATTTAACAATGCTCATATTAATCAATTAAAACAATTAATTAAAGCATTAAACAATAAAACCTTAAAGGCATAACATTCACACAAGACTTTTGCATTCACATTCTTGATTAAGTCCCATAGGGGCTCATTGTATTAAATTTTAAAATCAAAAATGCTTCCTTTTTTCTTAAAATATATTTAATTTGTTGTTCATTCATAAACCTACTATTCACAATACTATCTAAAACTGTTAAACTGTTAAACTCTTATTTGCTTGTTTAAGCTAAGGAAGGAGTGTTTCCAGTTTAGGGGAGCTCCTTCCATCCTAATCTAAGACAGCAATGTATTCCTCTTATTGTAAAGTCTGTTAATGGCAGTTACCCACCAGACAGGTTTGTTCTTCCATGAGGATCTTGTATTGTTCAGCCAAGTGAATGCAGTTATACAGGTGTTTGAATAAAGCACTGGTGTAGAGCTCGGCATAGCTGCCAGTTCCATCTGAAGGGGGAAGTGCAGAGAAGCTATTTATACCATCCCATAGGAGGCTATAATCTACTTTGGTGAAGTCTTTTAGTTTATTTGCTGCTGGGGGGGGGGTGACAGGTGTGATTCTTACTTTGAATGAGACCGATTTGTGGTCAGATCTCACCAGGGAGAACCTCATGGTGGGGGGTGCTACAGTGGTTCGCCATTGGTAGGCACCTCATCCAGTTTGTTGTCTCACCTTGTGGGGGTGTCAACCAGCTGGTCCAGGGCACAGAATTTAATGAAGTCAAGTAAACTTTGGGCAAGTGAGTTTGAGTGCAAGTAATCTACCCTGTCAGTGGGTAGTTAAAGTCACCCAAAACCATGGTGTTCAGATGTATCTTAATAGACTTAAATAGATCCAAATAAGCATAGTCAGTGCCTGATTCATATAGGAGCTCCTGTAGCTGGCAATGACTTGAATAGGTGCCCTGCAAGCAGTCAATAGTACCTGTAGTATATCCAGGAAATCATACTGTTTAACCAATCTGGATGTGTATGTATCCTTAATGAATATATGTACATCACCTCCATTTGTTTGCATGCCTTCAGTTTGATTTTTGAATGTGTGGAAAGAGGTGTAGCCTGGTATGGCTGTTGTATTCTCCACAGCCTTGAACCAGGTCTCTGTGACTGCACAAATGTCTGCGACTTCCAAGGAGGGGACAGCTTCCAGTGAGTGCAGTTTCTTGTTGACACTCCTAGCATTTAGCAGTATAACCTTGAGGATGTTTGCAGATGGAGTTTTTACATTGGAAATGTTGTCCTTGAGATGCTGCATAAAAAGGGCACTATTACTTGGGCATTAGCTGAAATCCCAGGGGTGACAGATGAGGATCAGCTTTGGCAAAGCATCGAAGTCTGTTGAGCATGTTGTCCCAAGCGGACAGATAGTGGATCCCCATAATATGGCACCAGACACTAAGCCAATTATTGAAGACTTTCATTTTCTGTTTGTATTGAGGCACAGTATCATCATAGGTGAAGGTAAAATGCAGCTGAAGGCCAAGGGCATACCTATCTGAATCACATAGTCTGAGAGCTCAGTCATGTCTCCACATACAGTCCAGAGAGGCATGTCTCAAGTTATACACACCAACGGGAACTATGACGTAGTCAAAACAGTACCTGTTGTTGATAGACATGAGTGCATGTGTGATATGGTGTATTCTGGCACCTCACAGACATCTGACTGTGACCTTTCCCTTATCTAACCTGGTGACGGAGACATCAGTGTGTCTCATGATGTAATCACCTCTGACTAATATATTTGATTTTGTGTTTTTCCTTTAAGTGTTTGACCTGTGAGACAGTGGTGCATGAGCTATTATCTGTACTGTGTTCTGCAGAGGTAGTATTATGTGTAGCATACCTGCGCTTATGTTTGTGAGGTCAATGGTGTTTAGGTAAGTTTCTAGTAAGGACCAAGAGAGCATATATTTAAGGCTTTTAATATAGTCACATCTCTCACATTTTGCATTTGTGTGGCATAGGAGTAGAATGTTGGGAATGCTGTCCACATCTTGTCAACAGTCAGTGATAATGTCATTACCAATAGATTATTGCTTGTGTATAAATCACAACAGACCATGCTTAGGCAGTGGTCTGACAGATGCTTAAATGTAATATGTTATTACATTTATGGTGTTATTCGAAGGTAAAGCAGAACCTGACAGGGTGGCATAACAAGGTAGGTTGAGTACACTGCTATGCCAAGCATGTGGCACTTGCATGAACTATAATCCTGTTATTAGGCAGGGTCACAACAGCATACTTGCAAATGTGAGAAAGTGCAACTACAGCAAATTAAGGGTCATGCTGCTACACCCTTGGGGTTCACAGCCTCAAACACACTCTCTGTAGGCACTCATTGCAGTGAAGATGTGGATGTCCATGCATGCAAAGAAAACTTGTTTAACTTTACAATCATTACTTTGGCCTTGCAAGTCTACAGTGCCTGTCAAACAACCAGACAGCAAATGGATGTTGTGTGAAATGATGTGAGAACACATTTTTGTATTCTGGGAACATAAACGTATAGCATGGCATACCTAGGACATGTGGGAGGGACAGAACCATTGCCCAAATGTGGCCACTCCCCTGCAATAGGCCTCGCATCCATGTCATGCAGATCACCACCATTATGCTTTTGAAGGGCAGGCTGCATGAATTGCTATGAAACTGTTACCTAACATGGATCACTGATGCTGTGGTACTTGCTAAAGAAACCTTGGACATCTATGTCACTTGACATTGAACATTATATTGTGATGCAGCAGCTGTGCTCCCAATCACCATCAGGTCAGTACCCTAGTCAAATCCTACGTATACATACAAAAGTCAAATGATTGGCCTGGTTGATAATCGAAGCATCTATGTGGAAAAGGCTACAACATCCCTACAGAGCCTTGTATCATTTGGGACAAGTGTGTGGATCAACAATCAGGCTGTGGCCTGCTTCTTATCTTGAGCTTGGTGCTAATGTTTTTCTTCTAGTGAGAAAAAAAGAATAGGAGCTTTGTATCCCAGCAGAGAGAAGCTGTGGTGATACCAGCAGCAGCAGTAGTAGTAGTAGTAGCCAGGCAGCATCAATTCAGGTGACTCCCTCTTTTGAGCATTCTTTACAAGGTAATTGTTTTCAGTAAGCACTGTTTGATTAGTGTCTAACTTCAGAATAACTGCGTAAATACTCCAGTCTTGATTTTACAGGGTGTACATATTAGTTTCTCTTCCGGTGTTTGGCAGTGCTGTGTTCAGACTCAAACACCTTGGGTGATATTTTTCTTAGAAACCATGATGAAATTAACTCCAATACTGAGTTGCACACAGGACAACCAGCATGCAAACACAAGCACTGTCCCTATAGTTGCAGAACAGATACTTGTGACATTGAATGATATTCTCAATATAATTGTTTAATAAATAAAAAAGTATCTGTTGCCATGGATATGAGATTTCCCATTGTGACCTTTACCACCTTGGCATCCTGAGGCAATATAAAAATCTCCTCATGTTTACCAACGACCACTTCATTCTCAAACAAACTGATATGGTATGTGAGAGATGTATATACACAATGTCACTGGAGGCAAAGCTCTCATTTAAAAGTACTCCTAATGTCAGTAAGGTAGTCAGTGGTACACATGCTGCACCCATCACACAAAATCCAAAGCAGACATGAGCTGAGGCACTGACGTGTAACCTTCATAAATCACAAAGACCTCATAGAGAAAGTCCAGATAACAAATACCCTCAGCAGCCACATATGAACTCTGTAAAAACAACACACATATCAATACATAGAGCTACTTCTCATGGAGGACCAACCTATAAGTCCATAAGGCAAGCCAACACACAATCCAACATTGTAGTTATCGCAAACTTCATTGTGAGATAAGGGAAAGAATCTAAGTATGGCATGGATTGACTACAAAAAAGCATTTGATAGTATTCCACATTCATGGATAAAAGAGTGCTTAAAAATTTATAAGATACACTCTACACTGATTGACTACATTACAGTTGTAAAGATTGGGTGAAGACAGGTGAAGGCTGCCAGCCTAGCCAAATATAATTTTATAAATAATTCTATCATTTGTAAATATTAATGTAAGTCACAGGCTTGTTGTCTTAAATGGAAAAATAGTATTACATGTGGAACTGGAAAAAAATGTAACAACATTGCACTCTGCTGTAAGGAAGCTAAGTCAAGCATTTTATGACTGTCTTTGATATTTAAAGTCAGCTCCGGCCAGTCTAGGTGAAGGCATTATTGCTATTGTTTTTAGGCCAGAGTTAATGACCAGAATCTGCATGCATAAATGTCTGGTTTCTGCCCAGAGGTAAAAAATGTAAATGTAGTTTTTGTTAGCCTGGAAACCCAGCAAAGTGTGAAGAATGATGTAATGTGAACCAGGAATGTGATTTTAAAAAGAGAGAGAATCAGAGAGCATAAAGCATTTTTGTCTTGACCATCCAACTCAGCACTGCCTTTGCTCTATATGTAAGTTTATCTTAGACTTGTGTTTTCTCTTAGAAATAGCTAGAAACTTGAAAGATTAGACTAAGTGCTTTTCTGTGATGTCAGAACTGTAATATTGAATTATTTTAAGTATTTCTCTGTGATCTCTGAACTCTTGACTAGCACTGTATAGTAAAAAGTATTGTCTTGTGTTTTTAATTATTTATTATTAAATATTTTTAAACCCTTTTAACTATGGCTGCTTTCTGTAGAGATAATTTAAGCTCTAGAGTGCATTGCATGTATATAGTGATCCTTTACCAAGTCACTCTAATAATCCTTGACTGTTTAGTCGAACTTACCAGTTGGATAATAATATTGCACAGTAATAATTGGACACCCTTTTAAGGGCCTTTGGGTAGCTGATAATTATTAGCTGGGTGGTGGCAGTGATTTCTACCATACAGTCTGAGCAAAAGGGGCACAGTTGGAGAGCCTGTGCCAGCCTTCCCCAGGAGTGTCTATGTGGTGGCATAAACTCTTCTCAAATTGTGTGTGTGCATGTGTGTGTGTGTGTGTGTGTGTGTGTGTGTGTGTGTGTGTGTGTGTGTGTGTGTGTGTGTGTGTGTGTGTGTGTGTGTCAGCTACTTTGGCAGGGATACGAAGCACTGGTTGGACAGAGAGGGCGCAGGAGGTTTTAGCTTGCCCACTAGGCTGAGATCTGGACCCTATAGCTGTGCCAGTGGGGAGTCTTACTGGGGACCTGGAGAGCAAGGGAGCGACCAGCCCCAGACTGACTGTGATCTCAATGTGCTCTTAAGGGAAATTGCACTTTGCTGTGTGTATTTGTTATCCTTTCCTCCTAAATGAGACACCCCTCACTAGTGTTAGTGGTGAGGATTGAGGCTCCTTGATTGCTGGGCCAGGCCACGGGCATCACAACTGTAACCATGAAACAGTGGCAGACCACTTTGCAATTAAGCCATAATAAAGGACAGATTATTATCCCAAGGATAAAAATTCAAAGGGGGATATTCCAGGGTGAGTCTCTGTCACCTTTGCTATTCTGCCTTGCCATTAATCCATTAAGCTGTTTACTTAACAGCTTAGGTCATGGCTACAATTTGGCTTCTAGAAAACAACAAAGTCTCATGACTTCTCATCTTCTCTTTGTCAATGATTTAAAACTGTATAGCTCATCAGATGAGGAACTGAAAGCACAGCTGCAGGTTGTCAAAACTTTTTCAGATGATATTGGAATGTCATTTGGTCTTGATAAATGTGCAAAAGCAACCTTTAAAAAAGAAAAATTGCAGCACCAGGAAAACATAAGTCTGGGACAAGAATGTGATATAAAAAAAAACTTGAGCAAGATGGAGTGTATAAATACTTGGAAATTGATGAAGGATCAGCAACAAAACATGAACAAATGCGAATAAAGCTCAGTAAGGAGTATTTAGAAGACTTAAATTAATCCTGAAAACAGCACTGACATCTAGGAACAAGATCCAAGCCATAAATCAATTTGCTCTTCCTGTCCTAACTTATAGTTTTGGAGTGATTGACTGGCCCCAAAAGTGTTGGATAGATTGGATATTAAAACAAGAAGGATACTTCATGCTTAACAAATAATTTATAAAAATCAGTGTATACCAAGATTATATATTCCCTGTTCTGAAGGAGAGATGGGCCTCCTTGAAATTGGTTACATGTATAGATCTACAATCATGGGACTCCACACATATCTGCTGACCTCACAGGATCCAAATGTAGTGAATGTTTTGAAACATGAGGAGAATAAATCTAAGATGACATATCTGCTTATTTTGGCAGAAGCATATCGACATCAAGCAGGAATGGAAATTATACCAGAAGCAGATAAAAAATAGGCAGCAAATGAATGTGGCAAAAAAACAAAAGAAAGAATATAAGGTGAAGGACCAGATGAGAAGCCAAGAAATGTGGAAAAAACATAAATATAGTTGCAAGTATAGAAAACATCTGGAAGAACCTCATGTTGATCAAGAATGAACACAGGAATGGTTAAGGAGAGGTGAATTCACATCAAGAAATGAAAGGTTAATATTGGCAGCCCAAGATAGTGGGCTATGTACATGCTGGTTAACAAAGTCCATTGAACATGTGGGAGAAACAGACATATGTAGGTTTTGTAAAACTGAATTGGAAACAGTCACACACCTTGTTGCTGGTTGCAATACACTAATGGCAGAGGGACTGTATACTGAAAGGCATAATAATCTGGTGAGACTGTTACACTGGAGATTGTACAAATATTATGGTATCCTGGCTGAAAAACACTGGAAACATGAACTACAAAGAATCATAGAAAATGATGAAGTTTATATCACATGGGATCACCCAATACCAAGAGTTCAAATGATAGATGCTAGAAAACTGAATATAGTGTTCCAAGAAAAGAAGACAAAAGTAGCATTGATCATTGAAATTGCCACACCCAGTGACTGCAGTGTCTTGTATAGAGAGAGACACAGAGCCATAAAATACCTGGATCTGAAGGCAGAAATGAGAGCCATGTGGAAGAAAGATACCCAGACAGTTCCAGTAGTAGCAGGAGCAACGGGTCTTATAAAAAATAATTTACAATCCTATTTAAAAATGTTACCAATTCATGTAACACCATACGAATTGCAGAAGGAGTCATTACTGGGTGCATTGTGGGTGCTCCAAAGACTAATTTCATGAACTATAATCGTACTTTTCCTTAGGAATCGGGTCCATTCCCGTCATGGTATTAGAAACCCAAAATACTTGGAGAAATTAAAAAAGGCAGAAGTCCCTCTCACCAGGCTGGATAAGGAGGAGGTCATCGTCAGCTGTCTGTCAGGTGACATGATCCACCATATCACACATGCACTCAGGTATCCAAAAAAGGTACTGCTGTAACTCTGTCATAGTCCATGTTGGTATGAATTACTTCATACGTACCTCTCTGGACTATATGTAGAGAGACATGACTGAACTGTTGGACCATGTGTCTCAGGCAGCTATGCCCCTAGCCTTAAGCTGCATTTTTACCTTCACCTAGGATGATGCCTCAATCCAAAGGAAAATGATTGATCTCAATAATTACCTCAGTTTCTGCTGTCATTCTAAGTTAATACAGTATCTGTCAGCCTGGGGTGATATGATCAACAGACTCTGATATTTTGCCAGACATGGTCTTCATCTGTCACTCCTGGGATTTCAGCTACTGGCCAAGGCTCTTGCCACCCCCATAGTGACCTTTTTAGGCAGTGACTCAAGGACAAAATCCCAGACATGAAAACTCTATATTACAACAACCTCAAGCTTATGCTCTAAATGCTCGGTGATTTAACATGAAACTGTACTCACTGGAAGCAGTCCTCACCTTGGAAGACTTACACATTTCTGCAGTCACAGTGACCTGGTTCATGGTTGTGGGGAACACCCCAACTATATTAGCATGTACCTTCGTCTACACATTCAGACCAAAAACTGAAGGCATGAAAATTTAAGGAGGTGGTATTTCCATAGTCATTACAGATGAATACACATTCAAATTGGTTACCCAGTAGGATTCCCTGGGGATACCTCAGGTGCAATTAACTGTTGGTAGGACACCTATTCAAGTCATTGCCTGTTACATGACCCCCTCTGTGAATCAGCACAACCACTCTGCCTATTTGGACCTACTTGAGTCTCTCAAGATACTTCCAAACACCCTGGCTTTAGGTGACTTTATATGCCCATCCATTCACCATGTAAATTACTCATGGTATAACTCACTTGCCCAAAGGTTCCTCAGTTTCGTTCACTCCAATGCACTAGTCCTGCTGGTATCCTGGATCTGGTGCTTACCAATATGGTGTGCAACTCTAGAACCCCCACTGTGAGGTCTTCCCTAGTGAGATCTGACCACAAGTCAGTCACATGTGAACTAAGTATCACATGCCCCTGCAGCTATCAAATACACTAAAACACTTCTCCAAATCACATACTTACCTCTTACGGGATACTATAAATAGCTGTTCTGCACCTCCCCCTCAGATGGAACTGGCAGCTATGGCCAGGTCTATGCCAATGTGTCATACAAACACCTGTTTAACTGCATTGACATGGTTGTACCTGATAAGATCAAAACAAGCTCTGCAAGGAAGAACAAACCTGTCTGGTGGGCAACTGACATTAACAGACTGTACAATAAAAGGATAAAATAGCTGTCTAAGACTAAGAGGGAGTGAGTCCTAAACTGGAAATACCCCCTGCTCAGCTTAAACAAGCCAGTAAGAGTTCTTACGTAGTCCTCACTAGCAAACTATGAATTCAAATTAGCTTCCTCCACGAAGGACAACCAAAAGGTGTTATTTAGTTACATCTGTTACCTAGAAGGACAGGGCCAGATCTGTGCCAAACTGGTAGTTAATTATAACACATATACTGAGCCTGTGGACATAGCTCACTAGTCAGCTGATAGATTCTGTGAATACCTCACCGCTTCTGCCCCCAGCACATGTACCCCATGACATACAAGCCACCTGTCCCCTACCTTCTATCTCTAAAGAGCAAGTCATAAATGCCCTCTCTAAGGCCAAACACACAGTCTCTATGGGACCTGATAACATCCTAGGCTGCATTCTACATGGCCTCCTGCAGGAATTAGCAACACCATTGGGTATTCCTTTCAAATGTACTGTAAACACTGGGTTTGTCACATAATGAATGGAAAATGGCTACCATTATTCCCTTGCACAAAGGTGGTGCTTCCACTGACCCCGGGAAATATAGAGTCATTAGGCTGACTAGCCTTATCTGCAAGGCCATAGAGGGAATCATCATGGATCTTATCAACAAAGATATAGGTAAGCTCCAAACAGCTGTCCCATACAGTTTTGATTTGTCAGAGGGAAATAATGCCTGTGAAACATTGTGGACTTCTTCAAAACAGTCACCAAGTACCTGGATGAGGGGAAATATGTGCAGACAACCTACCTAGACATAGCCAAGGCATTTGACACTATCCCCCACCAAGGCATCATTGACAAAAATCACCCAGCTAGGTATCAACCCTTATATCATTAGATGGGTCACTAATTGGCCCACTGATAAAACCATAGAGTGAAAATAGTGGAATCCACCTCCACCAGCACACCTGTAACCAGTGTTGTTCCACATGGATCTGTCCTGGCACCTCTACTGTTTGCAATGTAGTTCTCCAGAGTACAAGCTAAAATTAAAGGTCTGTGGCTGACAAAGTTTGCTGATGACTGCAATCTGGGAGTAGTCATAGAAGCTCCAGATGATGATAACATCCTACAAGATGGTCTTACACATACAATTGATTGACACCAAACTCATGGCCTTAACCTCAATACAACAAAACTGTATTAACATCCCTCTCAGTAAGTGTGATGTTCCTGGTAATTCACATATCAATAAAAAACACTATGTATGCACTCACTGGTGAGAGACCTGGTCAAACAGACTGAAGTAACCTTACCTTTCATCACCAAGTCTCCACAGTAGTAAAAAGGACATTCTATATTGATCATCTCATAAGTAAGGCCATTGCACCCAGAAGAGTAAAAGCAGTTATAAACTCTTTGTACTCTCCCCTCATCAGGCCGATAATGGAATACAATATTCCTTTTAGTATGCATCTTTACAAGCACCTGCATCAATTGGAGAGACCACAAAGGTTCCTCACAAGGATAATTTGAGGGTTTCAGCATCTGTCCTATGTGGACCATCTGAAATCACTGTCAATTTATTCGTTTTCATACAGTCTACTCAGAGGAAATCTATGCCTTCCATTTAAGGCAATCTGTGACCAGGCTTTATTGGAAATGCTGCATATCTGCAAACCAAATGGTACATGGGTTATTCACTCTTTACACCTTAACCTGGTATGTGACAGTAATACAACATGCTGGAGGGTCATATTTGACTCCCAGAGGTTACCACACATTTGAAATTGACTCCCACTTTATGTCAAACAGGGCACCACATCGGTCCTCTTCAAACACAATCTGGACAATTGGATGTATAACCTTAAATTCACCCCCGGGATTCCATCCACCTGTGACTCTCTTGGACATGGACAATTGTTGCTGAGCATGGAAAGAAGTGTAGAACTTGGCTAGGCTTGTAAGGGCCCAAGTTCTTATGATCCCATGATATGACCCAGTCATAGTCCATGTGGGAGTACATGACCTGTGACATACCTCCCTAGACTATAGTTACAGATATTATTTGAGCTCTCAGAAGACCTATGTGCAGTTACTGACACATGACTTAAAGCCGTCAAGAGCACAACAACACTGCAAGGTTATTATGCCTTCCACACAGTTAGACCAGCTACTTCACAGGCAGGGACTAAAGGTGGAGGTGTCTCTATGTACATCAAATCTAAAAATCCCTCAAGGCTGGTCAAAAAGGACAATGCACTTGAGCTGCGCCTGGTTTAAATCACAATAGGTGAAATCCAGTACTACATCCATGCAGGCTGTAGGCCTCCCTCTATGGCCCAGGAAATCCATATCATGTATTTAAACTTACTGGAAACATTAGCCATCTCATATGTATGGATGACTTGCAGTATCCCACTATTTTATTTACTTTGCATTTGTTTACCAGGAAAGTCCAACTTGGAATGAAGCCATTTTTCAGCAGAGGCCCAGGAAGAAACACTCCAGAAAACATGTCTTTGTAATGTGGGAGGAAACCGTAGTAACTGGAGAAAACCCACATGAATGCAGGGAGGGCATGCAAACTCCACACAGAAGGCGCTTCGGCTGATAATTGAACCAGAGAACCTCTTGCTGTAAGGTGACAATGCTACTGCTGCACTACTGTGCCTTCCTATTTATATTACACTATTAACTGGGAATCCTATACAACACCAAACATGCAGGCACAGAGATTCCTGGATTTTGTAATCAGTAACTCCCTGGACCAGATAGCCAGTACACCAACCAGGGGAGCAACCATACTGTGTGTGGACCTTGGCACTATGGCAGAGTCATGCACACCCAATACTTTAATGTCTTCTCTGATAAGGTCCAAACACAAATGGTCTTTTTTGAAGTAGAAATAAAACATGGACCCCTATCTACACATGGAATATTCAGGAACTACTCTAAGGCTGACCTCCAGCTATAAGGTGATACACTGTCCAAATCTCAAGCCCCCATAAACACTAAGAACACTATGGCCTCTGCAGATGTGTTCACAGAAACCCTGTATGAGCATGTTACTAGCTGTATATTGGCAGCCATACCCACCAGGGATAAGTACAGACCTAACTTCGGGATCGTGATGGATAGCTCTTCCACAGCTGAGACGCGAGGCACTGAGGACGTGGGGAGTACGCGTAAGCTGATAGGACAGCTTACCAAGCTTATAAATATCCTAACCCCCCTCAGTTTGGCCATGTTAGAAGGAAAAAATGGCTCACAAGGTTCAGGTTCACATCGTTGCTTCCACAATCGTGACAATGGAGGAGGACGTGAGCAGGGAGAGCTTATGGGCCTAAGGAATAGGATCGGTGACCCTGGAATAGAGAATACGTTCCATCCTTCAAACACACCCTGTTTGTTTGGGGAAGACATGACGGAACAACAAGACAGAGACGCTGGAAGCAACGGTAATGACGATAACGTCAATCCAACAGGTACTGTGAACCATTTGTGAGTTAATAATGTAACCATAGACAGTCTTGATTGGTTACGCTCCAAGCCGAGTATTAATTTTTATGGACATAATCACAATGGTTTTAATGTTGTGAACGGGACATATAAGCAAAAGTTAAATAATCTTAACAGTTTAATGTATAAATTCAGAGCACTAGTCATTGAGAATGAGTATCTCAATGAATGTATTGTGAAAGAAATTGTACCTAAAGGCCTGAGGGTCTTTAAATTTCCTAATAATGTCATGGCTGGCTCTAATTATCATAAAGAATTGATTAGTATTTTTAATAAATGTGGTTTGGATATGCTCAAATTAATTATTAAAGAAAATGTGAGAATATTGGATGGTATGCATAAAGATATCGAACAGTTGGACCAATGCATCCGCAGGGATTTAATGTTTAGTGTGCACGAAGAGAAATGTAAATATTTTAACATCAGGAAGAATGTTGAACAGAGATGTAATGATCTCATTCAGAGAAAAATCAAAAAATTGGAAAGGGACATACATGAATATAATACCCACAATAGTTATCCCAAACCTCAGGGGTCATACAAAAGTTATGGTAATACATATGTGGACATTAATAATGAGACAGAGGAAGTGGGGGCTATGGGATATAATGAAAATGATGAAAATTATAGTGAGAATGATAAGGAATATGATGAAGCTTTCCCTCCTTTACGGAGGTCCGAACGTTTAATCAATAAACAGGGACCACAGAATGTGAATTTTCAGTGGAGGGGAGGCAGAAGGGGGAGGGGGAAATATTATTGAACCCTGACCCGGACCTCCCGATAGATGAGGGGAATAGACCTATTAATAAGGTTTGCCTTACCAAGGATAATTTCAGTATCTATAATTTTAGTAGTGTAATAATAGAAAAGGAACATTTCACTCTTTTTTCCAAGGGTTTGAAATTCATACCTAACAACAATGGTGATATGGCTAAAAGCCTTTTGGATATAAAACTTTTTTTGAGAAAAGTTAATTTTAAGGTGATGTGGCCATGTGTAAATAATATAAGGAATGGGGGAGATGGTGAGGTTCTGAAGAGAAAAAGTACATATAACCCACCATTACACCCACAGATAAAAAATTTAGAAAACGTGGTTGAAAAAGAAATAAGAGAGATGTGTAATTCAAGAAAATCTTGTGATAATTTAACTAAGAAAGAAAAGGACTTATTATATGGGATCAAGAATAATAAAGAAATAAGAATAATGAAGCCCGACAAGGGTGGGGGGATCATACTGATGGATTGTATTCTTTATGATAGCAAAATGTATACACATTTATGGGATGAGAATAGGTATAGGACTGTGTCTAGAAATGAGATTAAAATAGCCTATCATAGAATAGATATGGCCTTACATGACATGGAACAAGAAGGATTAATAAGTCCTAGTAGTTATGGGTTTTTAAAGGTGGACAAACCAAAGGTCCCGGTGATCTTTGGGATACCTAAAATCCACAAAAATCCTATGGACCCCCCATTGAGACCCATAGTGTCAGCCGAAGGCTCTAAAACAGAGACCTTGGCTAAATATGTGGATAAGAAGCTAAAGCCTATATGGATGGAAAGACCCAACATCTTAAAGGATTCATGGGAGCTACTAAATGATTTAAATAATTGTGAATGGCAAGATAATATCTTGTTTTTAACCATCGATATAGTAGATTTATTTTCCTCCATACCCCATGGGGAAGGAAAAATTATGTTAGAAGAAATAGTGTTTGACTATGGACATATGGGCAAGAATGACAAGTTAGCATGTCTGTGGCTTATGGATTTGGTCTTAAATAATAACTTTATTTACTTTAAAGGTGAATTCTTCCAGCAGATCCAAGGGGTAGCTATGGGGGCAGCCTGTGCCCCCACATATGCTAATCTCATCTTAGCATTTTGGGAAGAAAAATACGTCCTCAACTCCATTTACAATGTATGTTGGACTATGTATAGGAGATTTTTGGACGATATAGTTATCATTTGGACTGCTGGAAGGGACAAATTGTCTGAATTTATGGAATATTTAAATTCTACCACTAGTTTCTTACGATTTACACATCATGTGTCAGAATATAGTTTAATATATTTAGATATTGAATTTTATAAAGGGGAAGGACATTATGAATCCAAAGTATATAGGAAACCTACGTATTGTAATTCTTTCCTACACTATACTAGTGCGCACCCGAAACATTGTAAGAAAAGTATTGTTAAAGGACAATTCGTAAGGGGTAGCCGTATGACAAGTTTGGAACAGGATTTTAATATTGAATGTGATTTTTTAGAAAAAATGTTTTGGGAGAGAGGCTACCCCAAAGAATTTGTTGAAAAAATAAAAATAGAGGTGAGGGAAGGAAGGAAAGGTAGATTTCAACCTATATACAAAGGACAAGAATGTGGAGTTACAATAAATCCCACTATTGATACAAGACAAAGCAGTACCAATAGTAATAGTCCTGATGTTTATTCCCAAGCATTAGTATTAGAATATAATAATATAAATAGTGGAATAAGCAAAATATTTTTCAAAGAATGGGACAAATTTGTGACACTTTCAGATATAGAAAACATATCAAATATTCCTAAGAAAATCATCTATAGAAATTCAAGGAATATGGGCAATATTTTGGAAAATAAGAAAATGGTTACTAACAAAAATAAAAATAATGATAAGAAGGGCACGTATAAGTGCGGTCACTGTGCCCAGTGTAGTTATATATCTAATGAGGAAGGATACTACATTCAAAGTAGAAATAGAAAGGTATATAGTACAGGATATTTTAATTGTGATACAAAAGGCATAGTATACCTTGCTTATTGTGAGAAATGTGGCTCTTTCTACATTGGTAAATCTGAAAGAGCCCTAAAAAAACGGATTTATGAACACATATATGAGATTTTAGTAAAGAAAGAGAGTAATGCCCTATATAAGCATAGTAAACTTTGTAAGGAATATAAATTTAAATTTCTAATTGTAGAACATATTCCAGTAGATATTAGAGGGGGCCCCTGGGAGACCAGGATAGAATATAGAGAGCTATGGTGGCAGGTGGCATTGAATGCGGACAAATGGCCTGGGTTAAATGATAGCATCTCTATACTGCCCTTATTAAAATTAAGAGCAGCCAAATTATAAGAAATGATACATATTTGGCTTGGCCACTAGAGGTCCCCACTACATTATTCTATAGATCAGTTTGTATGTTAAAACATCTTGAAAGGATTTTTTAAAACAGTTTTAAAACAGTTTTCAAATATATTCATGAATTCATAATGCATTTACTACAGTATTTCATTAATTAACAAAAAGTTCCCCTAATTGTGTTTTTAAAAGTGATTTTTTTATAAATAATGTGTTTTTAAAATGTTTTTATAGAATGAGTTATAATGTGATGTATATATTTATAGGAATATTTAATGGAATATTTATATATCAATATGTATCAACATACTCATTAATTTATTTGTTGAAATATGGTATTTTAAATCACTACAGATACTTTTATTTTTTTCCTTATATATTTCATGTGTAATATGTATTCAATGACAAAGTATTTAATGACAAAGTATTATTGTGGGTAAGCAACATCTCAATTTCTGCTTTAAATGTTAACTAGATGCAATTGGAACACTAATTATCTAATTAGTGAGACTATAAAATGATATTGGAAAGGATGCATTGGGGTATCTGATGAAGTCTATGTGTGACGAAAACGCAGTGTGTGATTTTACTAAAGCGTTCATGGTCTTGGAGTATTTGGTGTTTAATAAAAGACTGCAATACATTTTGGTGGCGTAAGACTGGTCTCTGGAGTGGCGAGTGTTTCCATCCGTTTTTTGCTGTCCTTTGAGGAGAGTTTACAGACCTAACTTAAAATCAAGCCACCCTGATGGAATCCCAGAGTCGATGGGCTGTATAACAGAAGGAAGAAACTCATGGCAAAACATAGGGGTGCAGCGCGCAGCAGGATAAAAGCACTCTCAAAGTAAACAAATACATCAGAGGACAAATGAAGTCTACCACATCCAGATTTGATATAAGTTCAGGTTCCCAGACCAAGAACAACCACAAAGCATACTTTAGCTGTGTCCTCAACCACAAAGGTAAGACACAATTGTGTGCATATCTCATTGTAATTGGAACCACCTATAATGAGGCAGATGATATAGCAAACCTCCTGTCTCATAAATTGGACCCCACCATTACCTCTTTCTCCCCTCAACTTTCCCTCAGGAAATACCATAAGTACCCCTACTATCACTTGGGATCAGGTTATTAATGTCTCTTTAAGACCAAGTACACTGCATCAATGGGCCCGCACAATATCCCAGCATGCCTTTTTTTTAATTTTCCAAATCTTTTGAGTTTCTAATACCATGACGGGAAAGGACGCCATTCCTAAGTCAAAGTATGATTAAAGTTCATTAAATTAATATTGTTTCAATCTTTGATGTCAGCCAGAAGTGCTCTTTGCAGTACCTGCAATGTACCCAGTAATGACTCCTTCTGTAATTTGTATGGAGTTACATGTATTGATAACATTTCTAAATATGATTGTAGATTCATTTTTATAAGACCCATTGCTCCTACTACTTTTGGAACTGTCTGGGTATCTTTCTTCCACATTGCTGTCATTTCTGCTTGCAAATCCTGCTACTTTATATAGTCTCTCTGTATGCAAGACACTGTAGTCATTGGGTGTGGCAATTTCAATGATCAATGCTGCTTTTGTCTGCTGTCATGAACCACTATATCTGGTTTTCTAGCATCTATCTTTTGAACTGTTGGTAATGGGTGAGCCCATGTGATGTAGACCTCATCACTTTTTATGATGCTTTGTTGCAAATACTTACAGTGTTTTTCAGCCACTTAAATACCATAATGTTTGCACAATCTCAAGTGCAACAGTCTTGCCACATTATTATGCTTTTCAGTATACAGTCCTTCTGCCATTAGTATGTCACAACCAACAGCAAGGTGTGCAACTGTTTCTAATTCTGTTTTACAAAACCTACATTTGTATGTCTCTCACATGTTCACTGGACTTTGTAAACCGTGTACGTAGCCCACTATCATGGGCCACCAATATTAACCTTTCATCTCTTGGTTTGAATTCACCTCACCTTAACCATTCCTGCGTTCCTTCCTAATCAACATGAGGTTCTTCCAGCAGTTTTCTATACCTGCAACTATATTTATGCATTTTCCACATTTCTCGCTATCTCATCTTGTTCTTCGTCTTATATTCTTTCTTTTGTCTTTTAGCACATTCAGTTTCTGCCTGATTTTTTATCTACTTCTGGTTTAATTTCCATTCCTGCTTGAAGTCTATCTGTTTCTTCTAGAATAAGCAGGGATGTCATCTTTTTTCTCCTCGTGTTTCAAAACTTTCACTACATTTAAGTCTGGTGAGCTCAGCAGATATGTGTGCAGCCCCACGATCGCAGATCTATACATGCAATCAGTTTCAAGGAGGCCCATCCCTCCTTCAGAATGGAAAATATATAATCTTGGTATGCACTGGTTTTTATAAATCATTTGGTGAGCATGAAGCATCCTGCTTATTTTCCTGTCTAATCTATCCAACATGTTTTGAGGCCATTAATCACTCCAAAACTTTATGTTAGGATAGGAAGAGAAAATTGGTTTATAGTTTGAATTTTGCTCCTAGATGTCATTGCTGTTTTCAGGATAAATTAAGTTTTCTAAAGTATTCTTTACTACATTTTATTCACATTTGTTCATGTTTTACTGTTGATCCTTCATCAGTTCCCAAATATTTATATACTCCATCTTGCTCAAGTTCTTGTATATCACATTCTTGTCCCAAACTGATGTTTTCTTGGTGGTGCAGTTTTCCTGCTTTAAAGGTTGCTTTTACACATTTATGAAGACCAAATGACATTCTGATATCATCCGAAAAAGTTTTGACAACTTGCAGTTGTGCTCTCAGTTCCTCATCTGATGAGCTATACAGTTTTAAATCATCGACAAAGAAAAGATGAGAAGTCTTTAAACTTTGTTGTTTTCTAGGAGCCAAATTATAGCCATGGTCAAGCTGTTAAGTAGACAGCTTAATGGGTTAAGTGCAAGGCAGAATTGCATCAGTGACAGAGAGTCACCCTGGAATATCCCCCTTTGAATTTTTATCCCTGAAATAATAATTTGTCCTTTATCATGGCTTAATTGCAAAGTAGTCTGCCACTGTTTCATGGTCACTGTAATGTAGCTGATCAGTGTAGGGTGTATCTTATACATTTTAAGCACTCTTTTATCCATGAATTTGGGATACTATCAAATGCTTTTTTTATAGTCAATCCATGCCATACTCAAATTCTTTCCCTTTTTACAGTTCTCCACTATGACCTTATTTAACAGCCAATGATCCTTGGTTCCATATTACTTTCTTTTATTGCCATTTGGTTCAATTGCCATAATTGAGTTTTCTTCTAAATGATTATAAACTCTGGAGGCATCAATTCCTGTGTATAGTTTATACGTCGTGGGAAGGCAAGTTATTGGTCTATAATTCTAGGGTAGCTTGTAGGTTCACTCTTATGTAGGAGCACTGTTTTTCCTGTTGTTAGCCAGGTTGGTGCCTGTTTGGGGTGTGCATATATGTATATATATAGTTCTTACTCACGGCTAAATCTTCATGCAGAGATGTTAACACTTTTTAACAGAAGTTAGATACTGCATCTGGGCCTGGGGGGGGTTTCCAATTAGAGGCTTTTCTTAACTTTATTTTAGTCTTTCTGGCTGTTAATTAATTCCATTTCATATCCTGTACCATTAAACTTCTTATACTCTCTTTTACTTCTTCTCTCCAATTAGCATCTTTGTTATGTTCCACAGGATCTTCATAAACACTTCTCCAAAATGTATCTATTTCATCTTTTTTTGTTGGTCTCTCAATTCCTTTTACCTCATTTCCCAATTCTCTATAAAACATTTTGGGTCATCAATACATGGTTTATTTTGTTCTTTTCCTTTATATTTATCTGGATATCTTCTAAGTTTTTCTACCTGTGCTGAGATTTTTAATTTGTTTGCAATAGTGTATGACAGATCCTGATCTGTTCTAATACTGCACATTGCTTTTATCATGTCTATTTTTCTGAGAATTTTTTTGATCTGTTCCCTCTTCTGTACTTTTTAACAGTGACACTGCTTGTCTTAATGGCGTTATAGATTTCTCTATTCAATGCTTCCATGATGGTATTCGATTTGTCCCCTTCCTTTCTCTCACTACCCTGTGTTCTTGTGGTATAACTTTTATCAGTTATCAGTTTAGCTGCACAGTAATATATCCTGTTTACTTCTGTTATATTGCACGGATCTCTATGGACAGTCCTAATTACTGTATTCATTTATTTTATCAAACTTCTGACTTTTGGGGTTTTATTAACCTTCTGCAGTCTATTTCTTTTATTGATCTTACTATGTCTATCTATCTCCATTAAATCAAGCAAGTCTTCTCTTAGCTCATTTTCTTTTAAACTAAGGGCACATTTTTTGTTTCCCATTTCCTGTGGGCATTCAATAGAAAGTGTTATAGCGTCTTCCTATGGCACGCTCTCTTTAATTTCATCCTGTGCAATCTGTTGCTCTGTCATATGGGAACTCACTGGCCTATCACTCCTCAACATTGACTGCGGCAGAGTTTCCAGTTTCTTGTTCCTTCTGCTGCTGTCCATCTTCAGGTAAAAATTTACACTCATTACATATTGAAGGCTCCAAAATATCTTCATATGGCACCTCACCAATTGGTTCCCATTCCACTGGTTTCCCCTTAATTTGGATGTCCATTGCTCTATTTTGTTGTGGTGTTTTCTGAATTAGATTTTCTATACCGAATCCTTCACTTTGCAGGTACGTCACAACCTCAGTTTCTATTTCTTGGACTTCTCCAATACTAATCACCTTTTCTGCTTTTCCTCCTTGTCTTCCTATATTTTGTATTGTAAAGTTTTCTATGTCCAGAGTCCTTTGCCTATATTTCTCTTCAAATATCTTTGATGCTGCTCTTTTTACATTGATTAGTTTTGCTTTCTCCTTTGCAAAGATATTACACCATATTAAATATCTTTTACTTTCCCATGTCCATATTTCTTCTTCAGATGTCTCCTGATCTTCCTGTTTTTCTTACTTTAGGGACTTGTTCCATCATACTGTGATATAACCTGTGATAGACCTTCTACACCAAATCCTTCACTTTGTAGGCACCCCATAACTTCAACTTCTAATTTTTTAAGTTCTACTTTACTAGTCTTCTTTTCTACATTCCCTCTTTGTGATGTTATTTTTTTATTGTGAAATTTTCCTTCTCTGGACACCTTTGCCTGTACTTCTCTTCAAATATCTTTGGGGCTGCCTTCCTTATATTAATTAATTTGGCTTTCATCTTTGCATAAATATTGCACCATATCAAATATCTCTTTCTTTCCCATGTCCATATTTCTTTTTTATACTTTTCAAAAATATCTAGGTTTTGTTTTTTATATTTTCACACTTCCTCAGATGCTTCTTTTTCCAAACAGATCAAAGTATCTTGGTATATATATATATATATATATATATATATATATATATATATATATATACATACTGTTTTTTTTTTCTTGTGGAAGTATTTTTCTTTCCTCTAATTTCTCTCTTAATCTTTTTGTACCTCTTGTGTCTGGAAATTCTTTTTTTTTTTTTTTTTTTTTGCCTAATAGTAACAAAACATAATTTCTTTCTTATCATCAATAGTCTACTTTATCGTCTTTATGGCTCTTCTTTGGCCTATCAGTTTTTGTGATTTTTATGGACTGCTACTTCCTTCTACAACAGGGGGGGGCATCCTACCCCTTGGCCTGGACTGACTCAGCTGTAGGAATGTTACCTTACTTTGAGGACTCTACACTGTCAATTTTTGCAGTCCTGGCAGCACTGCGCCTACCAGTATTGGAAATTTTTTTATCATGGGTCTTGTGCACCCAGCTATCTTTTTTAATTTTTGACCTACTTCTGTCCATGATGTATGCTATATAAGTACAGTCTATATATAATTGTCATCTTGATGAGGTTTTGTGAAAAACAGGGTCCACTTCATAAAGGTACTCACCAAGATGTGAGGATGAATTCAATTTCTGCAATACTACTCTCCTTTGCTTGATGACCTATCATTTCTCCAGTCAGTCCCTGAATATAGCATGAAACATGACCTTTCATGGCCTCTGGAATTAATATTTCACTGTAGCTGCCAAACAGGCATCCTGCTTCATGAATGGAGACCAACAGCAGTCATCCTTCTGCACAAAGGTGAGCCATCTACAGACCTTGGAGACTACAGAGTCAGAAGTCTCAGTAGTCTGGTATGTAAAGCCATGAAAAGAATTATCATGGAAATGATCAATAGAGATTTTGTACACTTACAGACACTGGACCAAACCCAGTTTGGTTTTGTGAAAGGCAGATCATGCCTACCCTACTTGGTGGACCTATTTGAGAAGGTAACCAAAGCAATAGATGAGGGAAAAATGATTCACTCCAACTACCATGGCCTGACAAGGCATTTTACACTATAACCCCATTAGGCATTGTTGACAAACTTAAGAGATTAGGTACAAACTAGTATGTCAGTCATTGGATAGCCAAGTGGCTGACAGATAGGATCCAGGAAGTTATCACTGGGGATTCCACCTCTACAATAAAGCCAGTCACCAGTGGACTCCCTCACAAATCATTCCTCGGAATGCTCTTTTTAGGCATTTACTTTTCTGCAGTCATGGCCACTGTCAGTGGTCTTTGGCTGACTAAATTTGCTGATGATTGCAAATTAGGAGCTGTCATTGAATCCCACACTGACACAAAGGTTACCAGGAGGGGCTGACACAGACATGTATAGTTGTTGTCAGAGCCATGGACTAATGCTAAATGCCAAAAAATGCATAATACTATCCTTTGGGAAGTCATCCACCCCTGGTAACAATTGTATTGACAGCACAACTCCAACAGTTGACCCAGTAGTTAGGGACTTATGAACACATAGATAATGATCTAGCCTTTGACTGTCACATGTTTGTAATATTGGGGAAATCATTCTATGTTGTGCAACTATAAACAAAGGTATATGATGTAAATCCAAGGAAGTATGCCTGCCATACAGGGTGGTGTCAGACCCCATTGTGAACCTCATGTATATCCATGAAACAACTAACATCAGAATTACCCATTCTACAGATCAACACCTTGCCTGTGGTATAAACAGGACATGCTGGAGAGACAGGTATGTAACCCAGAGACTACACCCTATATGGAACAGGCTCCCCATCCATGGGACGCAGAGTTCTGCCATAATGCAAATCAAGGCAAGTTGCAAAACTCGATGGTGAACAGGACAATCATACCTGGTTTAGGACCAATATCTCTAATGGACAGAGGGAAACTGTAGATGATTCATCTCCCACTCCCTGGCTTGTAGATGTTTCAACGCTCAAAACCCTGCTTACACTTATCAAGGGTATCAGACCTTGTCAGTGTTTAGGGATGAATGGCTAGGCTTAAAGAAGTCCTTGTTCTTGTTAGCCTATTAAACACATATGAACCTATGAACCCATGACCCTATACTGTTTTAGCTTTCTGATGACATTTTTCTTCTGTGCTGACATTCAGTCCTGTGCTCTGATGGGTTGATTGTAGATGTGTACCCATAAGTGTGTCCTATACAATCCTGAAAGTAAAACGTAAACAATTCCATGATACACCTATCATTGTGTGACTACACAGCCATTACTACAGCATCCATCGTAACATATACAAATTATTATGGTATACTCATTATAAATGGCAATCTACAAGACCTGTAGCTGACCAGTTCAAGTAGCTTGTCAAAAGCAACAATGGATGAAACAAATTCATATTAATGTAAATTGTCAATCTGTGCATCAGACACATAGCTTTATTTCCCTGCATTCTTGAGAAAGATGATAGGGATGTGGCACAGGTATCATCATTTGCACAGAGTGTTGTGTGGGAGTGCAGGAGGCCTAGGCTGAAGCAAGGGGATGGCAAGAGTGTGTGCGAGTCAAGAAGGGAGGCAGGTAAGATGGACCACAGAAATGAGGTGTGTATGTCTGTAGGTGACCTGAATGTAACAGTGGTGTGTGAGTATCAGTGTGAACACAGCCAAGCTCAGTGCTAGTCCTATGTATCTGTATGTTGGACAGCTGTGAGCCATGCATGGGAGAGCTGACAGCCCATTGTCCCCACTCCTGAACGTGTGCACTGGTTCTGTCAGGAGTTGCACTGGCACCTCCTTGCCCAAGGTCAGATGTGAGACTACTACCTGAGGGGGACTGCTGTCTGCTGGGAATGTGTCCTCCACAGAAATGCCCAGGACCACAAACCCATGGACTCCCACATCTTTGTGTAGACAGCATACTTCCCTCTGGAGTGCTGGATGTACTGCCACTACAGAAGCATGATTGCACACAGCCATGTTGACTCTCAGCAGATGTAGTTGCTGACCTACATCCACAAGGCGGATGCTCAACTCCAACCAGATGTTCTATCACAGACAACATGCATTCCAAGACAGATAGTGTGCAGTCTGTCTCAGATCAACATCTTTCCACTGTGTCAGTCAACCATTTCTGGGTTTCAGGAACATGGTAGAGGCAGTCACAGATGTCAGATTGTGCTCCATCCATACCCCTGAGCATTCATTGGGAGTTCCTTTCTGAATGTGCCTGTGCCTCCATGATGGCAATAAACATAAGCCGAGTAACATGTGATGAGACACCTTCAATAGGTGGTGGAGGGAGAGCAGGTCTCCTACAACCACTCATATCAATCCGCCTGTGTGGAACCTCGCCAACTGTTTGGCTATGGCCATTATCAACAGTTACTGCAGCCAAAGCAGCCACACCTCCCAGTTCAATGTCCCCACCCTCTGACTGTCCAATATCTGTGACCACAGAGGACTGGGTATGCATAGGCATACTGGCTGTGTACGGTAATAATGAGGGCAGATGAGGAGTGTAAGCCTGTATCCCATATAAATATTTATTTGTGTAATATTTCAGTTGTTTATGCCATTTCTTATAGCATTTAGGTGTTTGAAATACATAATAACTGATTAATGCAACTCTCAAAGAAAACATATGATACAGTAATCTGCAAGTAGTACAACAGTGAAAAGCACATTTGCCTTGAAGATAAGACTCAAGCAACACTTAATTACAGATATAGTTCAACAGCCTCCAATTACACTCTGTACTCAAACCCTAGAGGGAAAAGTATTAGTTGCCACAATGTAAATGCATCAACTACATAACAATGCTTAACTTAAAACATCACTATCACACTGACAAACAGAAATGTGTGCAAGACAGTAAGCTGTAGCCCAACACTGTTCCCATGGTGAAACATATGAAAATGTACAGCCATATACCTTAATGTTTCTTATTACTGATATCCCTCACATGTTGTAACAGCCTAGGTTAAAAACACTTAATTCCCCTCCCCCATAAAATGTCTTATAAGGGCAAATAACAATGTTGTCCATACACTGACCTCCAGACTGTACAGGGTCACACATGTTTTGTCCATCTGTAGCCCTCATATATATATGGACCCTACCCCACAGCTTGTGTGGGAGTCCACAACATCACTGGAATGATAGCAGGAATGTCAGCACTAAATAATGATAGACCATTACCTAGCAACCTCTTACTGCATGACATCTGGAGAAAGCCTGGTATATAGGTGGAGGACACAGGCTGAAACACAGGGTCATATTTGAAATATTGCTGTTATACACTGTGAAAGTTGCTGACATTGCAGGATTGGTTGCAACATACCCTTACTCAAGAATATGAAGTCAGAAACGCAAATGGATTTTGCCATGTACTGATAGCAATCAACGGAGAGAATGGAGAGAGAGATAGACCAAAACAGAAAAACATATAACCTCGAAGTACGAAACAGGAAGACATCCTGTACACAGAAGGAACATGAAGATAAACCAGATATGTGTAACATGTAATTGAATGTAGCAATTGGTCTGTAAAAATACGATAGATGATTATGAATGATGTATATGTGCCATCAATACTTGCTGTAATGATGTCCTGCTGAACAAATGCTATGGACATAGCATCTGGCTCTGTCTGCTGTGGGCCATACCTGTCAACTGTGCAGATCTGCACAGAATGTCAAGATTTAGCCATCATAGTGTTTGTTCTGTTCCTCCAAACATCTATATGACAGACACATGAGTTTCAGACCCCACCACCTTCAGAACTGTCATGGTAATGTGAAATGTATCATGCACAAACTTCATAGGTCTGTAATAGGCATATCTACGATCTGTCCCTATATAGGCCCCCCTAATTTTAGGCTTTGCCCACATGTGATGGTCTAAGAGGTGGATAGGTTGCGTCACAGCGGAGGAGCCTGACACACCCTGGGAAAGAACAAGAGTGTCTGTCAAACAGTCATGTCTGTGCGACTGCTAGGCCAGTTAATGGGATGTTGCCCATATCCATATGTTACCTGTGAATATGAGTATTCTACATATTTGTATTGTAAATCTAGGATACCTAGGATACCTACATAGGGCATGAGCATAGTAAAGCACTGTTGCAGATGTGTGTGTTAAACTGCATGTGATATATTGAATTAGTAACATTCAACTGTACAGTGTTCTTGTGGACAAAGTTCACAGTTGTGACAGATATCTGTAGTCACTTACACATATACTTGTGCTATGGCAGCTATATTGATACATTATCAAAACTGACTTCCCTGTTTTGTCACTCAGTGAGGTGGCCCAATGACCAGAATTCCTGGTATAACAGGTTGAGACGTATGATTGAGCTGTAAGACTGTAAATACAGTCTGCCATAATGACATAGAACAGAAATGTGTACCAGGTATCCCCTGAGCATGTGTATGTATGCGTATGTTCAGCTCAAGGCACAAAAGTAATAACATGGGTCACAAGCAGTCCAGAAAATACGATGTGCATGTTACACATGTGTGTAATATCAGTGTCACTGCATACAACAAAATAAAATGTGTACTGCTACTGATTGTTGCATTGCCATAACACTGATATGGGTACTACAGTAGGCATGCTTATCATGTAGTAATCAGAGAAGTGTACAACTTTATTATGACCCACTGTCCATGCCTACCACTAACAGCTATATCAATACCCATATACACTAGATATCAAAGTGTACACACCCATGCTGGAATTCCTGATCTGTGTGCTTTATGCCAATGAGACCACAGGAAGTCACGTCAAAATGTTTCTCACCTCAAATGTGACCCATAACCTGTAAAATTCTATTTAAAAAGAAACAAAGCGGTTTCATGGAAGGTGAGCAACCATTGCCAAGTGAAGATGTGATATTACGTTAGAGTACAAACCAAGACAAATGGATGCTGTAATCATCTCAGCAGGTGTTTACACACCATAGTAGGATAAGGGTGTGCACACACATTCAACTGGCTTACTGTACTGAGTATTACTTCGCATATGCTGGAGGGACAGGTTCATAACCCAGAGACTGCCCGTGCTATGGAATAGACTTCCCATACATGTCAAGCAGAGCACTTCACTGGCTCTCTTCAAGAGAAATCTTGATGAGTGGATAGGAAATAGAAAATTCACCACAGGGATCACTCCAGTGCCTTTACTCGACAGAGGCACTGGGAACTAAGGTCAGGTGGCACGATGCCAGGGTAATCCCATGGGCTAATTTTGTATAGGCTCCATGGCCATTAGCCTAGTACAAACCTATGAACCTATATGTTTCTACAGCATGGGTTGTTATTTTCCCTATTGAACTGAGCAGGCTATAGGGCACATCACAGGTGGGGATTGTGTTGACATGTGCTTTTGTGAGGTCATGCTCCAATTGCATAAGTACCATGCATTGTAACAGGGGTGTGTACACTTCATATCCACTGTAGCTATATGGAATCACAGTACCTTACCTGTACAATCATCTTCCACCAACAACAGAGTAATCCCCCTTGGTGGACACCACCAAGACAAAAAGCACATAATAGGTTGCTATACTGGCTGTACAGGGACACATAGGTGCAGACCACAACTTGGAAGCAAGTGCACCTCTATCTGAGCAAGCATGTAGGTTCACAGGTGACCTCCTGTAAGGCTGAGTATGACTAGAAGTCAGACATATGTAAACCACCAAGGCCAATTACAACCATGTCTACAAATATGTACACAGCCTCAGAGCCAGTAACACAAGTCAACCTGTACTGGAGGTAAAGCACACCTCATACACACATGCCATGGATACAGGCAACCTGCAACAGACAGGCTAGGTGGGAACAGTGGCACCCTGTCCACAACAGTAGCACAGGGGGATATGCACATCACCCACACTCCTGCCCACATCAGTGGTGAGCATGGACATAATGCTGACTGATGGTAACAACAGCAAGTCTCCATGGGGCATGAGAACATCACAGTTTGCCTACTACATGAACACAGGTGTGTGCTCACAGTCCCATCACACATACATTACAGTCAAACGCACTCATGACACCATCCACACACCATCCACATGGAAGATTGCCACTGTCATTCCTCTACACAGAAATGAATGGTGTGTAGTGGCTTATGCCATTAAGTGTCCAACATTGGGGGAACTGGACAAGCCAGGGCCAGGAGTGTAATGCAAGATGTACAAGCCATGATAGCTTACAGTGTTATGGTATAGTCTGGATTATTAGCAAGTAATACCCACTGTTGATGTGCACGTGGATGACTGTATGAGGTCCTCTGACTTTTTTTCCTGTTTACATCTTCCAGGTACAATGCCCCGGGAAGCCCTGCCCACATACACTCCCCTGGAAAAGTATGCTATAATCCAGTTCCTCATAGTCCATCATGCCATCCTGTTCAGGCGTAGGGCCCAGAATCTGCAGGAGAGGACTGCCCCGTGGAACGAGCTTGTCGGCAGGGTAAGCAATGTTAGCCTGCACAACCACAATTATGAGCAGGTGTGGCATCCCTGCATGGATCTGATCCGCCACATCCATCAGCGTGCAGCTACAGTTAGGAGGGACCAGCTAGCCACAGGGTAGAGGTCATGCCATCCAGCCCCCACTGACACATGCTGAGGAGCTCCTACCAGCCTTCAGGCACCCGCCCACCAGCCAAGCCAGCAAGCTGAAGACAATATTGTGAAGGTGGGTGCCTCCCACACAATGGACGAGGAACATGTAGGTAAGTTCCCAGGGAACATTAGTAGACCACTGTTGCTTATCCATTTTCATCTGTAAAGTATCTACATGCATATGTCAGATAAGATAGTCTGTTGCAGTAATGAACAGCTGTGCATATTCTCTAGTATGGTGGGTTTGTACTGTTCATGTGCTGAAATGCTTCTCCCACCCTGTACCAATGATACAGGTGTGGCTACTGACATTACATCTCTCACACGACTATTTAGGTCCCTCTGGTATATAACTGGGGCAGCAGCCTGTAGCTGGTGACTATGGAGTTGCTTTGTTCAGGTTTGCCAATACACCAGCCATGTTATGGCCATGCTATTTGCCATGCACACATTTAACACACCTACCCACAATGCATGCTGTACATGTTCACTTATTGTTACTGTTAACTGCACTGCATCAGAGTGGTCACCATGGTGGCATATCTGAAGGGTACGTAAGAGTGCTGCAGTATACCTAACAACCTGTTAGAGCAAGATATTTGGACAGAGATGAACATAATGGTTGGACAAATGGCCTACAGTAGGGACATGTCTGAAACATTACCCTTATACAGTGGCTACAACAGTGTATACACCACTATCACAATGGCAATTGTTCCTGATCTAAACAATGGCAGATCACAATACCACATTCCTCACCTTTTACAACCTGTAATGTGATCCTAAAATGAGCAATGAATGCGTAATATGGAATCCTATGTTAGGACAACAAATATGGGGAATACATACCTTAACAAACACTGGAAGAATATGTGTGCACGCACTCCAAATAACATATTGTGGAAGCAGCTTGTGAAGTACTGACAGCATTCATTCTTCTTGAGTAAACAGCTTCCATCAAGAACAGGGCCTCAATGTCACATCAGGTAATGGTCTACTGTCCAATAAGTATTCCCATGTCATTTTCCCACTCACCTGCAACAGAGCCAGCAGTGGCTTGCACACATCTTACAAACCATGAAATGGATCCCATATCTGAAAGGTAGCACTCAGGAGTGGGAAAAGTAGCCTTACCTCACCATTGCATATACCATGGCAAACAGTGCAGACAGTCATATATGTATGTATGAAGTATGGGACAACATTAATGTAGAAAATAAACAGATGCCGATCCAAAACAGATGGCAACACATGTTGCAAACTGGTCATGTAGGCTGCCCAGAAACATGCAGCAACACTGAGGGACCTGCAGGAATGTCTAGCAAGTACTGCCTGTGCAGTACCTGTGTCAGCAATTGCCTGGAATCTGCATAAGTGTGGCTTATGGATTAGGGTAATCAGACAGAAGAAAACCCAATGAACCTTGGATCCTGGTGTGTAAAAGTTCTCCTTTATTAAATAGTACCAACAAAATCCGCATACAATAAAATCAACGACAAGGACTAAGCGCTTTCACCCTAGTAGGTAGGGCATCTTCAGAGTAATAAATGAACACTACCATCATCCTTATATTATAACCTTTTCACTAATTGAACCTTAATAGGCCTTACATTAAATAAACTTAATTAATTAACAAATCAAAAAATGAAAAAGAAAAAGAAAAAGAAAATGAAAATAAACACACAGTTACTGCCCATAGTCTAAAACATGAACATGAAAGAATTATATATATGATATATATATATATATATATATATATATATATATATAAAGGATGCTCAATATTAGTTAAACATCTATATTAATGTTTGTGGCACTGGCATTAATGAACAAATTTCTATATCAAGCATTTTAATATTTAATATATATATATATATATATATATATATATATATATATATATATATATATATATATATATATATATTATTATTTTGATATTGCAATATTTTCATTTTTTGATTATGATTCATTGAGATGTTTAACTAATATTGAGCATCCTTATACTTATATATATATATATATATATATATATATATATATATATATATATATATATATATATATATATATATATATATATATATAATATATATAATTCTTTTCTGTTCATGTTTTGTTTTAGACTATTGTACTTTTATTTGTGTTTTCTTTTTCTTTTTTCTTTTTTTTTTTTCTTTTAATTAATTGATTGTTAAAATAAGATTAATGATGTAAGGCTATTAAGGTTCAGTTGTAGTGAAGGTTTCTATATAAAAGGTTTATTGAATTTATTACTCTGAAGCTCTACCCTATTACTAGGCTGAAAGGCGCTTGTGCTTTGTCACCTTATTTTTGTTGGTTGAATTTTTATGTAGATTTTAATAAGTTTGTGGAGGTTACCAGGAAACCCAGGTTTCATTTTCAGATTTGTACTTTGCCTGGTTTTTAAATATCAATATAATCAGACAGAAGAGTTGTTCCACAGGAAACATCATCCAGGGCTCCCTACAGATAGCATATGCATAACATCAAGTATCCCAAAGGCATGTGTTGCAATGTGTAATGGTGTACTGAGACCAAGGCTGAAACCTACAGACAGTAGTAATAAAGATACATGTGGTGCACAAGCAACACCTCACTCCACCTCAAGCCCACCATCCCCATTTTTACCTTGCTGGTGCCAGTGTACACCTTTAGGTTTGCTGTTCATTAGCAGGAACTAGGCCGGTAGACATTGCGCTCGGAATTTAGAACACTGCAAAATAACACTCATGTGTGCACATAGTTGTCAAGCATCTGCAATAAGGCTTAGGATTGGGAGGGGTGTCATCCTGAAACACAACACTGAACTGAAGCACGCACCCAAAGCTCGCTAAGAATGGCTGTATCTGGACACAGTCAAAGTCATGAATTGTGCCAGACATAACACTGACTCCACAGCAATAGTGATGACACTGTGTGACCTCCAAGGGCTGTGCACATCAGCTGACCTTGCAATTTGGCAGAGTTGGGGGACAGTTGTAGGGTGGAGTGACCAAATAATGACAAGTGAAGATTGGCCATGGAAGTATACCCCTTCCAGGAATAGTGACTGCTGTAGTTCACGTAACAGGTGCTGTAACAAACCATTGTGTTAAGGGCATGCACACTTATGCAACCCACATATTGTATCCATCTCATTCAGCATCTGCACGACTAACACATTTTTTTTGATACTACATTGGATTGCACAGGTCATATGTCACATATCAGGTGTGTGTAATGTTAACATATGCAGTATTGTGACCCAACTGCATATCATGGAAAAGGCTGGCATGTCAACAAGGGCATGTGCAGTTCTCATATCCACATTAAGCTTTGAAGGTTGTCAGTGTAATCGGATTTTATTGTTCATACATGCACTGCTGATAAGAAGATCTGCAAATCAGAGGTCAAGCATTAACTATTGACATCAGTCCTCATATCATCCCAGGTATGTGTTACACAAACACATAGGGGCTGTGAGCAGCACAGCAAACATAACTGCCACACATATACACATTCAACAATGTTGTGTACACCCGTGAGCTATGGTGCACAGTACATGCCAGTGTGCTGTACAGGTGCACAGCAATGCTGTGTACATGGGTGCAGCATGTTCCAGGTGAAGGGCATCACCTACTAACACAACTCATGCATCACAGAGATGTATAATGTTGGTAACAAGGATTGAGTATGGCTGCAGTGCATGCTGTTGAGTGCCATATGTCATGCATGTTGATTGTTGGGTAATAAGAGGTCTGTGTAATATCTTTGTGCCACCTCACCTGTACGTGTGTGTGTGTGTGTGTGTGTGTGTGTGTGTGTGTGTGTGTGTGTGTGTGTGTGTGTGTGTGTGTGTGTGTGTGTGTGTGTGTGTGTGTGTGAGTGCATGTAGAGGTAAACCATAATGTACAGGTCTTATATTACATTTTATATTTACCCCTCACAGGTGGCAATGTGGGTCAGGGTCCCTCCTGCAGGCAAACTGATGTTAGTGCCCATACAGACTCTGACAATGATGATAGGCATGGTGATGCACAGGCAGGGTTGTCAGCTGTGCCATCGGTTGACATCCCACTTGTATCCATCCCATCCTCGCACACAGTCTCAATGCCCATACATATCCCATCACCAGTGGCCATAGATGAGGGACAGTTGGCAGGCGGTGGCATGGGACAGGACAGTGTGGGGACTATGGCAAGTGTTTCTGTACACAGCAGTCATAGTCGGATGACCGGCAAGGTACCACACAGGCAGATGTACATGGGTGCTCGTAGGAGGACTGCTAGCCATCATGCTCCTGGCAGAACTGCCACTGCAGGTGTCACCAGATGCATGTTTTGGGCCATCATGAAGGCACAGGCATGCATGGAACATTACACCAGACAGAGTCGAAGGCTCCAGAGGGCTACTCATTCAGCTGTACTTGACAACATCCATGATCTTGGAGGTGCCCATCGTTATTTTGCTGAGGTCCTGGACAGATGGTTGGGTGAGATGGTGGGAATCCTCGACCATGTGGTGTCTGTGGTAGAGCATGTGGTGGGAGTAGGGCGGTGGCCATGTAGACGTAAGTTAGCAACACCAACAGGTGGCGGTCTACATGGATGTGAAGCAACCCATGGCTTCTCCCGTAGTGGCTGTACCAGCACTAGCACTGCAGGGGGGTGCTGTCCACACCACAACACAGAAGGCCATGTGCTTGTAGTCCTGGCCAGTCCCAACAAGGATGTGGATCCATTGGACTATTGTCATCATCAGGAGAGTACCATATTTGGGCCTCTGCCTAGTAGTGCCTGTAAAATCCCTGGCAGGCACAGTCCCCATGTCCATGGCTGGAGACAGTGAACTGTACTGTACACCCTGCCATGTATGGTCTGCAGCTGTCCAACAAAACCCTGTATAGGGCAGCCACATTTCAGACGTGTGCAAACATGCACACACACACTTCACCAACACAGCTCGGGCACCTCCATACCTACACACACCACATCTGCACAGCCCATTTATTAAAAAATAACCCTAACCCATACACATGGTGTCAACCAAGCATCTCAGCCTAGGCCTCTGACAAACCCGCAACACACCCTGTGCATATGATGACACCTGTGCCACATCCCTGTCATCCATACCATCAATGCAAGGACATGATGATATGGTTCTGATGCATAGGGTGAATGTCCTAAGGTTTAGCAAGGTAATGCTGTATAACATGTTTTCAGCTGGAATGTTTAATGCTTACACGTCAGGGTGTGTAGCTGTCTATACATGATGCATTATAGCTGTTATTAACACTGATTGATTGTGGTCTCCATAATGTATTCTGTTTGTGTTCTAGGTGTCTACGTGTCAGCAGGATGTTGGTCTGCTGTCCTGTCCTACAAGGGGTGTAGCACAGTGGTGACACATTGACTGTGCCATATCTTGGGTACAGTTGAACACAGGTAAAAGGTCTATATAACAATTACTGCATGTGCCACATGGCTGATAGGTCTGTGGGGGTGTATACAGGTGAGTGCATGGTAGCTGATGTCAGCAGCTCTTCTACAGAAGACAATTGTAAGTGTACTGGCTGGCACACACCAAATGTCCATGAATAACACACACACGCACAGAGATTTGGTGTTGCAGTACACAGAGAATACTGTTCACATGGATGTACTTCATTTTGCAGTGAAATCATTTTGGCCTATGTAATTCCACCAAGACCAAACTGCCAACACATCACATCAGGAAATAATTAGTTCACCAGTTTAATGTCATTGACGATGGTACCGACAGGGCATATGCCCTCTTCCCCAATGTAGTGCAGTCCTGGAGTCAGTAAACATAGGTGTGCTGGTGTGGGTGGCACAGCCCCCACTTTGGAGTTTGTGGGGTGGTGTAGACCCACACATAGTGTGATTAACAACTACTTAATTTGTTAACATAAACTGCACAGTATAACAGCACTCTAAGCAGGGGGATACCTACAACAATAAACCCAATGTGGGTGGCTGTGGCCACCACAGCCACACCCATGTATATATACCAAATCCTGTATCACTGTACAGGTGTATAGTGGGGAAGAGGGCATTTACACATCTACTACTAGTTTTGCTTGAATGTATTTCCACAAGATGATTGCTTTGAAATGTTACCTTTAGCCAGTTAGTTCTCAGACAAATGATCTCCTGCGATATATTTTTTTCTGCAAACTGAAGTAGATCTCTTCACATACACACACACTTACATGGCAACACTGAGAGTAGAACCACTACCTAGGTACTTATTGCTACTAATGTGTTTGACTTTAATTGCACACACCACAGAGCTTTTAGGGTGAGGTGTGTCCCAAGTTTCCTGTTAAGTGAAGAACATCATCAGACCTTATACAGTATGGTAATGTGGGTGTACTGGGTGCTAATAAACAAAACATAGTATGACATACTGTCATATACACATTGACAGACACATACAGTCATAGACACATTTGACAGACCTGGGTTTAGCAGTGCTAACTACCTTGGCAGGGAGTCCATTCTGTTACAGTGGTTTTGCACACAGCACATGCATCATTGGGCTGGATGATGTAATCAGTTACCGGTATGGTTGATGGTGACAGCGGTCCTCATAGAGTGGACCTTGGGACATGTACTGGGGGTACCATGGTGTAAAGACAATATATCCAGCAACCACAATCCACATTGGATATTGTACTCACTGAAACCCATGATAATGCTCTGCCATACCCACAATCACACATTAACCAGGACTGCAATACAACCCCTTGTCTATCTAATTAGTGCTACTACAGGGATATGCATTTATTGCATATGCTGCAGGGATAATAGGGTGAGGGTTTGTCATGGGTCTCCTAATGTCAGCAACATCACTATCCCTTATAATGTATGGCAAAGTTTATTGTATTTGGAGAATGTGGCCTCAGAATGCTGTCTCCTACAAATATACACACTCACACACATACACACAGTTGCGAGGACTCAGAGGGTAACCCACGCCTATCTATCCATTTGTAGAACAGTGTTATGCTGGTACTGCAAGCTCCAGGTAGCCCATAGGGTGAAGAGTATAGCAAGGTACATTTAATGTCAACTACAGCAGCAACACTCATTTCTAAGTATGGGAATGGGGTGGTGTAGTGGGTGAGAAGGCCCTCAGAGTATTGTCAACTACAAGTTTACAAACACACAGACACTGTTATTCTCAGTATTGCATATTGACACATTTGTTAGTACTGGGGTCAATAGGTGCATGTGTACCTAGGTGTGTACAAGGCTAATGCCCATGGAGATATGAGAAGAGTAGGGCCTGTGGGTACACTGGTATCATCCCAACTGAAATTTGTCAGCAGGCCATCTATCAATTGATGCCACTTGAGTGATCCCTAGGGTGACAGTTAAATTCAACATCCAATCATCTGGTTTTCTCTTGCAGAAGGCCAGTGAGGTACTCCAATTGACATGTATGCAACATATATTACATAACATGGCCAGTGTCTGGGTTAGAGACCTGTACTCAAGCATGTTCTTTTGACTGTGATAGTCTAGTTGAGGAATCCATGGTATGTGGTGCATACAAGGGGGTCTATATAAGAACATCGAAGTTTTAAGACTTTGAATGTTGTAATATCAACCCGTTTTGATTGAACGCTAAAAATAGCAAAGCTGCAGAACACCGAATTCTTTCCTAGGGAAAGAATTTGGTTGGCCGGTTATGTGGCTTCACTATTTTCAGCACTGTGGTGGAGATTTACGGGTCGGGCTCAGGTAAGTGTGCGATTGTGTGGTTGTTAGGATTAGGGCGTGGGTTAGGTGAGTTAGAGTTAGGGTGCGGGTTAGGTGAGTTAGGGTTAGGGTGCGGGTTAGGTGAATTAGGTTCATGGGCAGGTTAAGTAAGTTAGGGTTAGGGCACGGGTTAGGTGAGTGTGCGATAGTGACGGAACTTAGGGTTAGGGTTTGGGTTAAGGTAAGTGGATAGATAGTAGTGTATGTATAGTTTAGTGTAGAGTTAGTTGTAGGACTATAAGTGTATGTGTGTGTATTGATGTTTTTAGGTGTGCTTGTATTTTTTCCTTGGGGAAAAAAATTTGCTGTTGTGAATGTTTGATATTATGTGGTTTAGATATTTTAGATTAGATTAAATAGCATTCGCTATTTTCATCTTTCGATAATGTGATATAAACGCCATACAGGGTGGGGTTTCCTTGCTGTGGCATTCATAACACAGCTGAGCAGACATGTCAGTGTCAGTCAATCATAGACTGCCTGTAAGCAGCCAAGATGGATACCTGACATCTGCACATCTGTACAGAAGTTGTTGTTTGTCTTTCGGCTTTTCCCGGTTAGGGTCGCCACAGCGGAACTCCGGTCTGCTAATGATTGGCAGTAGATTTTCACAAAAGCCGAGGTGCCAGCTCGATGTTCAACCATCAACAAAGGCATGCCCATTTATGCATGTCTTTCAAATGTCCACCCAACCACAGGGAGGACATGCAGACTCCAAACAGAAGGCACTCCCTGCACTCCAGCCAAGAATCGAATGGGAGAACCTCTTGCTCTGAGGCAACAACGCTACTGCTGCACCACCATAAAAATTAGCTAGCCAAAGGTTATTCATTAGGATGAATGTTTTGACAGATAGACATCTGACACTGATAGGTATGCCATTACTACATGACAGCAGCCCTCAATGACATGTCCTAAACACATGTAGTCTACAGTCAATAGCCACATATCAGATCACTATCCAATAGGAGACACTTAATAACATACAGCTCACACACCAAGAACATGATAGTCAGTACTCAGAGTCCAGCTTTGCATGCAGGGGTGCATGATTCCAGTACTACAATCTGCAATCTACTCTTACTTGGAAAAGCACTGTTAAAAGTAGTAACCTAATGATACAATACATGCAAGTGTGACTGCATATAATCTGGGATACTACCTATGTATGAAACACATACAAAGAGAAAAGATTGTTGTACTAGCCATGTATACTCAGGTGTCCAATAAAGTATACTCACACCCCTTGCTACTGTAATGAAAACACATAGAAGCATGTTATGTGCATTGAATTAAATACACTTGTTAAAAATGTCATTACCCTCCTATTTTATCAGACTGGAATGTGATCACTGGTTACCAGGGCTGAGCTATGCTTAGCGGGTGGTAAGCATTGCTTAAATGTAAATGCTAAGCAGATATGCGCACTATGAAGCCTGCATGGTGTAAGCGCCTTTTCATTTAACCGTACATTTGCCCTGCTTACTGTCACGCAAACCCACACAAACCCGCTAAAAGCTGCAAAAAACTCCCTTAACCACTCTGTATCCAACAGTCATTGTTCTGCCTAGCAACAAAATAAACAGCCATTGCAGGTCTTAAACCCAGGAACCTTTAGACAATAGTCACAGGACTTAACCACTAAGCCATCTAAGGTGTATAAATGTCTGTTGTTTGTTCAAATATATCATTCAGTACACGTACTGAATAGTAGTGAACAACTGTTTTGGCTATTACAATTGTTTACTATATGTTTATGAAAGTGTTGAATCAGTCATGTTTTTATATCTAAATATACACATATCAGATTAATGTGGTGGGATACATCTGAGAAGGTATATACAATACTCATGTTTACACATAACAAGGCTATGGATATATAGTTACATATGTAGATATATGTATACATGTACATACACACATATATATATATATATATATATATATATATATATATATATATATATATATATATATATATATATATATATATATATATATATATATATATATATATATATATATATATATATATATATATATATATATATATATATATATATATATATATATATATATATATATAGATACATAAATATATAACATATCCCCATAACATGTAGTGGAGTCATACCTCAGCACCATAAGTCACAACCTCTTAGTGCAAGGGAATGTATTGTAAGTATTACAGTTATAAATGTAGAATGTTGCTACAGTAACAGGGGTTGTGTCAACAGACATGTGTAGGAAGTCACTTTTGATACTGACATGTATGCCATCAATTAATGACAGACATCATAAAATCATCATAGTGAAGTACCACACAAATCACAGTAATTATCCTATGGAATACAGCAGAAATATGACCAATAAACATCGGCAGCCTGAAACAATCTAGTCAGTCCAGAGATACACACACAACACCTTAGTGCAACACGTGTGGACCAAGCCTGACAAAGGGGATGTTTACTGCCATGAAAATGGGGATATCACACAAATTCTTGAATAGATAAGCTCTCACAGTTGATGTAGTGACACCCTCCTGTCTGTCCTAATATAAATTAACCAGAGGAGCAGAGGTCCCAAGCCCACATACTTCCCACCAGTTAGTGACATACATCTTCACAGCATCCCACTGCTTTTTCAGAAACACACAACTCATATGTTGGCCAGGCAACAGTACATCTGACAAATATCTGGACATAACATCACACTAGGTAAATACACTGAGCTTCTATGCATGGCACAAAGCACTGGGTAAACTACAGGCAGAGTGCCACAACATTGACCCAAGTTTCCTATGGGGGAATACGCATGTACTTGCAAAAATAGCAGACACTACAGGCATGTAACAGCATGGAGTAACAGACACCAGTGTGAAAGTGCATACCTACAACCAATCTCAACACAGTCACAGTCACATTATGGTAAGCCTAATTAATAGTACAGTATATGGACTGTGTGAACAAAACCATCCTCATATTTGCCACTCACACACTAACCCTACATATACTGGCCCAATTCACAATGTAGTCTGATGCCTGACTGTGGTATGGGACATGTCTCAGTCTGGCCCTACAAACATGGGACCTGACAATATCTCAGGCTGCATTCTACATGAACTACAGAATGAACTGGCACCCTACCTAAGTACCATGTTTAATCATAGCCTCACCTCAGGCTTTGTGCCCACTAAATGATGCACCATAATGGTTATCCCACTCCACAAAGGGAGAGCCACGACAGACCCTGGGAACTACCACCCCATTAGCCTGATGAGCCTGGTCTGCAAGGCCATGGAATGTATCATCATGGAACTCATAAACAAAGACATTGGTAATATCCAAACTCTGGACGCCACCCAGTTCAGGTTTGTAAAAGGCAGATCATGTCTCCTAAACCTGACAGACTTCTTTGAAGCAGTCACCAAAGCCATAGATGAGGGTAAGGTGGTTTACACAGCCTATCTAGATCTCGCCAAAGCTTTCAACACCATCCCCTACTCTGGAATTATAGATAAACTCATTAAACTAGGTATAAATTCCTATGTCACAAGATGGGTTGCCAACTGCCTCACAGACAGAACCCACACTGTGAAAGTAGCAGACTCCAAACCCGACTTCAGACCAGTGACAAGTGGAGTACCACAGGGTTCAGTCCTGGATCCTCTCCTGTTTGGTATCTACTTCTCTGAAGTACAGGCTAAAACAGAAGGTCTTTGGCTAACGAAGATTGCAGATGACTGCAACTAGGAGCCATAATCAAAACTCCTAACAATGCGGACATCCTACAAAAGGGCCTCACTGAGAAAGATGCCTGGTGTCAAAGCGATGGCCTGAAGCTCAATGCCAAAAAGTGCATTGTCTTCCCCTTTGGTAAAAACTCTGTACCCATGAACCACCACATAGGTGGTAGACTACTTAACACTGAGCGTGTGATAAGAGATCTCGGGACACAGGTGAACAGTAGTCTCTCCTTTGATAATCACATCACCACAGTGGTCAGGAAATCCTTCTACATGGCACACCTCATCACAAAAGGTTTCTCATCCAGAAAAAAAAGAGGTCATTATTCCCCTCTACTCATCACTCATTAGACCAACTATAGAGTACAATGCCCCTTTTGATATGTACCTCACAAGACATCTACAACAACTGGAAAGGCCACAGAAATACCTCACAAAGAGGATTACTGGCCTCAAACAGATGCTCTACTCACACCGTCTCAAAAAACTCCAGCTTTACTCCGTCACATATCGCCTACTCAGAGGCCATCTCTGCCTAACATACAAAGTTATGTCAAACCCAGAGCTGTTGGACATGCTCCACTAAAAGAAATCCCAATCCCTCTGAGCTACACACTGTAGGGACCTAAACCTTGTCACCACAATAAACAGAACATGCTGGAGGGATAGATTCATGTCCCAGAGACTTCCCATACTCTGGAACAGACTACCTATCTATGTCAAACAGAGCTCCTCATTAGCATTCTTCAAGAAAAATCTTGATGATTGGATTGGAAATAGGAAATTCACCCTGGGGATCACTTCTGTGGCTCTGCTCAACAGGGGCACAGAAAAATAATCTTCTAGGGTGGCGAAAGCCAGGGTACCATTTTGGCTAGGCTTATATAGGTCCTAGGGCCAATAGCCTAGTACCTACCTATGGACCTGTGAACCTATGAACATACACGCTGATAGGGTACCAGAAACTAGAGCAGCATGCAACATCAGATAGAACAGTACCAAGAACACTGACATCTACCATGGTCTGTACACAGGCCAAGTAACATATTCACAATACACTGCTACACAATACTGACACTCTGTCAACAATCACCATAAGTACACAGACCTCACTACTGTACAGACTACAACAGAATGTCCATGTTTTGTCCTCAAACATAAGGCCTACTATACATAACATGTCTAACAGTCTGATATATCACTGGCTTGTTATCAGGAATGATGTCAGTAAATAATGACATACTGTACATATACACCTTTTACTGCATGCCATATGGACAAAAGTTGACAGACTTGGGGACAGAGGCATAAACACAGGGTCAATATTGATATATTGCTGTGATAAACTGAGAAAATTCCTGGTGTAACAGGGTTTGTTGTGACATATCTCTTCTGAGGGATATGAAGTCAGTAACACACATGGATGTCACCATGTACTGACTGCAATCATCAGAGCATGCTACTGCATTTCTAAATATAGGAAATGTGTGAGTAATATACTACATTTAAGACTCAAATGCTGGCCAGTCTGCAGATAGCCCTACATGTGAGAGTTTCCTTAAGTACATAACACTGTCATGCCAGACTTTAAATCCTGTTCAACAGCCATAGTCACACAAACCCTGTTAAACCAAAATTACTTCAAATGTAGAACAGCAATACTTACATTCTGTCCCCATGTCTGGAACATCCCCCTCCTATTTGCTGGCCGGTCTCCACAGTGTATGTTGTGAGAGGCATTTCCAACAGCCCTCTGTGATGCTGTTTTTCAGACACAAACATGAAGTCCTGCTCATAGTGAAGGAAAGGTCCAACACCCACATGAATTGCTTAGTTATAGGATTGTGTTTCCATGCAATTGGCTATAGGAATGATACCACAGCTATTACACATGCAATTAGCAAGTGGGGGACTCCAATTCATGCACAGGCCATCAGCTGATCATGAGCATTACCTAGAATACTCAAGCTGCTGCCTATGCAAAACAGATGTACTTTTCCACATCCACCAGAGAGGGAGAGAGAGAGAGAGAGAGAGAGAGAGAGAGTAAGAAAGGAAGGGAGTAAGAGCCAAGCATGTTTGTGCATGATCCGTGGCTGGAGAGTAGCATCTGGGTATTATAACAGTTGCCTATATTGTTTACTAATCCATACTGTCACATAGTAATTGCACATGGCCGTACACATTTATGGCTGTGAATTGTCTACAATGATCTCTATAGTGTTGGCCTTGTAATATGGACATTGGGATATATTGATCTTCAATATAATTATGCAGGAAAACCCATACTGCAATGGATCCTGTCATCACCCAATCCCCCAACACCCACACAGGATACTGATGACACACACACACAAACACACACTTACCAGTACTGAGTTTCAAACCCCTACCTGACTATGTATTGCTATGACAGTGTTAAGCAGTTATTGCATGCGCGCCACAGAACTTACATGTTGGAGAATTGTCCAAAGGTATTTTTGAAGGTGAGTGACATCAGCAGCAGTGCTAAAGAAGGGGTAAGGGAAGTGTAATAAGTGTGAATGTCCACAAAATCAGATGTCAACAAAGACACATACACACACTCTCTCACAGAAACACACACATTACCACAGTTGGTAGGATCAAGATTAGAACTCCTACCTAACTAGTTTACTACACTACAGTATTACGCAGTTATTGCAAGTACCACAGAGCTTATAGGGCTGAAACATGGCCAAAGGGTTATTTCATGGTGATTGACATCAGCAGGCATGCTAAAGTAGGGCAATGGGAGCTGTAGTGAATGTGAATGGCCTCAAAATCATTCATCTCCACACAGACACACACACACACACACACACACACACACACACACACACACACACACACACACTTGACAGTACTGAGATCCATAGGTTCATTGCTTCACAGGTGTGTAGCAGGTGAATGAGCATGAAGGCTGTACAAGGCTAGGCCAAGGGAATACCTTGATATCAGGCCACATGACAATAGTTCCATGTGTGGCTCAGGGGTGTAGTCCCTGGAGTGGTCACCAGGGGTGGGTATTATGTTCACCATACACTCATCTGGGTTACTATTGTGGGTGGCCAGTGATGTGCACTACTTCCCATGTATGTGATCTATATTACATAAAATGGACAGTGTCTGGGTTGTGCACATGTCCCACACACATGTTCTTTGATGTGTGAAAATGTACTTGAGGTCTCTGGGGCATGTTGTGTAGACAGATTGTTATCTTCTGATGTAGCATTCCTGACCTCATTTGGTGAGACCTGGCTATGTAACTGAGGTCGCGCTTGCACCTACATTGACAGCATGATACAGGTATTCAGTGGAGTTAGTGGCATCTAGCCATACATGGCAAGTGTATAAGGCATGGTATTCCATTTGTGGGTTACATTTACAGAATCTATAGTTGTTGCAGGCATTCAGTGGGGAACATAGCAAAAGGGCCACTGTACACATGTATTTGCCTACTGAGGGGATGGAACAGGGTGCCATGTCCTTTTACTTGCCTTATAACACACAGCCAGGAGATGTAACACATCAAAGTACTTGCTGATATCAGTGGCATTGTTGTGGTCAACAGGCATGTAGTCCACTGCAATCACACCGTGGTTACTATCTGTGAGGCAATATGCAGGGAATTTTAAATATAGTGGTTGTTGCCTAGCCAAGTGTGTTTCTGTATGAGACGTGGGTGGAGAATGTTCTTTGAGTAATAGAAGGGTTGCTTATATTGTTCACCAATCCATAATTTCACATGTAGGGCTATGGATTGTCTATACCAACCTCTCTAGAGTTTGACATCTGTTGTCCTTGTAAGGTGGAAATTGTAACATATACTAGGTCCTCAACATAATAATTTAGCAAAACCTGCCCCACAATGGAGCTTGTTATTACACAATCACAGCAACCTCCACACAGGATATTGATGACAGACACACACCACACACACACACACACACACACACACACACACACACACACACACACACACACACACACACACACACACAGTTTCACAGTTGCCGTGTCTGGGATTAGAACTCCTACCTAACTAATTTTCTACACTACACTATTACATACATATCACAAGTGCACAGAGCGTACAGGGCTGAAACTTGGCCAGAGGGTTAATTCAAGGTGACTGACATCAGCAGGAGTGCTAACATGGGCAAAGGGAAGTGCAATGTGTATGAATGGGCCATAAGCCATTCCTCTGGAAACACACACACACACACACACACACACACACACACACACACACACACACACACACACACACACACACACACACACACACACACACTCAGTCACACACAACTTTACATTTGACAGGACTGGGTATACAAATGCTAGATGAATACTGATTTGTACTATCATGTTACACAATTATTGCAAGCACCACAGACACTATAGGGCTGAGGACTACCAAAAGCAATGTTTACAGTGAGTGACATCAGCACATCATGTGATAATGGCCAGTTGGATGTGTGGTGGGTGGGACAGGCCTCATGATGGAAAACTTTCTGTCACTGTCTGTCTCTCTCTTCCCCACATCACTGTGTGTGTATGTTTGACATGTTATAGTGTTTGGCCTTGGATATGTGTGAGTATTCTTATCCAATGTATGTGCAAAGCATGAATGGTGTACAATATCTGTGACTGATAGATATGAATAGTCCACTGTGTTGTCAGACATGGGGTTCATGTCTCTATGTGTTGGAGCATGCCCAGTACGACCATCTGTATTCAGCATGTGAATCCATTCCTAGTAGGTTGTACTCCAGTCCAGGGTTTGGTGTTCTACACCTACAGCTAGCAACCTGTTTCTGCAGAATATCTGTAAATAGATTGACAATATGGAGTCACAATGGGCAACAGATAGTGGGATACTGCAACTATTGTGTCTCTGCTGCTTGTGTTACATGGTTGGTGTTAGCAGAGGTATTCAGATATATGTACTGTTTTACACTGTGATGTATTATGTCATCAACTACTGACTGATATACTTATTTGCTCACAGTTATTTCCTGGGAAATACAATATGAATGAAGCTATGGCCAGTATTGTGGTCTGCAGCTTACATATTCTTGCACACTCATGCTATTCTGGAGGGGAAGCTGAAGACAGTTGTTGATGGGTCTGTGTAAATGGTCCAGGTCCTTGGTACTGTGGTGGCTGAGGATCCCCTTCTTGTACATATATCGACATAACAGAATGACCATATCCTGCTGTGGCCATACCTCTCAGCTGTACAGATTCACCCAGGTTACCCAGAGGCAGGGCTCTTATATCTGGTCAGTTCCCCTTCACATTGTGGTTTATGAGCAGGTTTGTAGCCAGCCTTTACTGGGTTTGCAGGCAGGGGGTACTATGGGCACAGACCAGAGTTTCAGACTTCACACACTCCATGATGTCCATGCTTCTACACCCCCCACTCTGTTTTTTATCTTCTTTCTAACATTATGCAAGTGATATCAGAGAAGTATCCCTATAGTTGTCCCTTCATCCCAGCAGTATTTAGTGGTTGGTCCACAGTTCATGCAGTAGGACATGGTGGGCATGCTACTGTGATTTGTCAACATGACCTCACATTTGTGGTCTGTTGACTGTGTTATGTTGTTAGTTGGGACCCCATGAGATAACATAAATTGGCACTACGAGTGAGGCACAGGCCTTTGACAGAGGACTGTAGGCCATTTGGTAGTGATGCAGGCCATCTGTAGCAAGCCAGTGCATTCTGTCACTCCTACATTCCCAGGCTGCGAGCCACTGGATTCTCCTGGGGTGACAGGGTAAGTGTGTGAGGTGTTAATGGCAATAGTTCCTGTCCATATTAATCCATTGGTCTGGATGCTGGCAGGGTGCTTCTTACGGCTGGCAACACACCTGCATGGGACACCTCTTCAGCATGCTGCATTCTGTGGGTATTCCCATATAGAAGTGGGGGTTATACTGTACTCATTTCCAACAACAAGGATATGACCTGTGATAAAACTGTGGCTGATGGGGTGAGCTGAGTGCATGTGTGATATGGAAGCTTTTTGCAGCTGACTCACAGATATACCGGGGACATTCCCCTTATGCTGCCTTGTGGAGGGACAAAGGCAGCCTCTCATTACTTCATAACTGCGCCTCTTGTGGTCTGCCACTGATTGGCCAGACTACATCAGTATTCCATACTACACAGATGACTAATGTGCTGCTAACCTGTATGTACAATTCCAAAGGTGTGTGCAGTTGACAGTTACATTTTATGTACTCTGTCTAGGGTACTTCTGCTTGCATACTGTGTGTATGCCTGGGCCCACATTCATGGCATGTCCATCTTTAAGACGGTGACAGATATTGACATCTGGACAGTGAGTATGGACAACTGCTGGCATGGGTATTGCTGAGAAGCATTGTGGTTGGCACTGTAGCTGGAACATGGCCCTGTCATCAACGGTACTGGCCATAGGCCACCGAGACACACCCCTCCATGCCTACATGCTGACCGCTTCCAGATAATATTGAGCACACAAAAACCTAACACTGGACCCTGCATATTGTACATATGCAACAATCTATCCTGTAAATTGGGCCAGCTAAGGTAATCTGGGCTCCACTGTTATTAAATGCACACATACATGTTACTGCATTTCTACATAGGATTGTGGGGGGGGCACACCTGACGTCTTTAAACATTTGCTATGACTGTACTGGTATTTCAGGTAATCTGTTGGCTTCCATTTCATTTTGTATTCTGACCTATCATGCAGACTGGAGGCATATCAGTAGAGTACAGATCTTAGGTTTTATTGACCTACATTTCAGTTTCAGACTTCTTATCCTTCAGAACTAACATACAACTGCCAGACCCGTTGTAGTCTGTCTGTGTAGGTCTGGAGGGGGGCTGTTCCCCATTGCCATCAATTGGAGGCCTTAGCCCAGCCTTTCATTATAGTCATCTACACCTGTCCTGCTGTCTGAGGCTGGTGTTGAGTATGTGAGCCTCATTGATATGTATGTGTGTGTCCTATGGACACACATTTGGGCCACCACATGTACTGCAGTGGGATTTATCACCTTGTTTATTACTGCCTAGTATGTTGACACCAGTATTTGTTATGGATTTCATGCTGCCCATATAGATGTCCGCTATCTGCTGCCATCCCATTCAGCCACCTGATTCCCATGCATGCTCATGTCTGTACCATAGATACAACTATCAGAACATACTACTCCATTCAGCAATTGATAGGAAGAGTGACTTACCTTGTGGCTGTGCCAGTATTGAGGATGGTGCTGGAGGGACGACTATGTCTGATGCACATAGTATAATCCCTATACATGGTAAAGCAAAGGTAGTGTCATGTTTGACATCCTTTTTACTGTATGTGCGAGTCAGAAAGAGGTGTCATTCCCTGGGTTCCTACTGTGTCAGTGTATGTGTTATGCGTTGTCTCTTTGCCAAAGCCTGGGCATACTAGGCACGCCTCTTTCTGCCTACACGGGCAGGCTCATGTTGTTTCTCCTCTGAGTCCCTCTGTGCCTGCAATGGTCTTGGCAATGGTGGGGGGCTGTGTGGCCTTGCCTCGTGCTGTTCCTGCTGCAGCTGTTTCCACAGGATCATATTGTGTAGCATGGCACATACTATGAATATGTGTGTACATGTAGCTGGAGAGTACTGCAAGGCTCCACTGGATATATCCTGGCAGCAGAACCATGACTTGAGCATCCCAAGCACATGCTTTATTATGATTCTGGTTTGTGCATGTGCCTCATTATGGAGTTATTGTAAGGGTGTGTATACACTTCTGATAGGTGTCATTAGCCATGGCTCCAGTGCATAACCAGCATCCCTCACTAGGTGGCCATATGGGATGTCCCCACTGGCAAATGACTGGTACAGCTGTGTCATATGCCAGATGTATGAGCTGTGATAATTTCCAGAGTTGCCAGCACACACATTCAAGATAATGCCCAAGGCATCGCACACAACCTGGTAGTTGATGGAGTGGAAGCCCTTGCAATTTATATAGACCCTACCCCACTTGCCGGATGGTGCTTTGATGTCTATATGCATGCAGTCTATAGCACCCACTACCTCAGGGTATTCTGCTATTTGGTGGAAGAGGAGCATATTGCTAGTCAAAGCCTCATGGGTGCTGAGGAAATATATGTGCTCACCGACATGTGCAGACATGGCATCCAGGAACTCGTGGAGTTCCCTGGATGATGATGCCTGTGAGATCCCCATGATATCCCCAGTTGCCCTTTGGAAGGTACCTCCTACACATACCTTGGTATCCACTGGGATGGGTTCCTCTCTGTTGGTTCTGTGTGTGAGGTGTGGCCGGCACAGCTCAACAATTTGCTGTAGAATGTCCCTGCCCACCCTATAGGGCTTTACTATTTCCAGCTCATGTAGCCTCTGGTAGGTTACCCTGGGTTTGTACACTTTTCTCCTTCGCCTCGCTGTGGGTTGGTTGTCAGCATTCACATTCTCATCACCCTTAGCTTCTTCCACATATTGATGTATGAGAGCAACAGCAGCCCTTAACATTTTGTTAGTTTTGTCAGGTAAAATTTCTCTGTCTGTGTACACCGGTGGTGTAGAGCTTGTGGGAAAAACAGTCTGGAAGGTGTTTGCATAGTTTATATAGTACTGTGCTAGGCTGTTCCATGTGCAATTTGCTGATTCTGATACATTTCACCTGCCAGCTATGCTAGTTCTCCATGATTGCCTTCCTACTGCTGTTTTCCCTTCCCATTGCCTTCCTGTTTAAGCCCCGAGGTGTGGTGAACATACCCAGTGCTCAAATGTGAACAGAGCTGCTATTTCCTGTTTTTTTTTTTTTTTTAAATCTGGTGAGTGGCGTGCACACCAATTTAGGCAATGTAAACACGGCTAGGCAGCCTTAGACACATTCCCTCCTTTACCTGTGCTTAGCTAAGGGCATACACAGGCTCCAATAAGCTTACAGCATGCATGGCATTCCCTCTTATGAGGTCATCTACCTCTTATACTTACACCATGGAGTTTCTGAATCTACACGGTTGGGTGCATGCTAACACTGTGAGGAAATCTGTGATTCAGTATCATTCCCCTCATTTGCATAAAACAGAATGCTACTTCATAGTTACCACACTCAAACTGAGTCTTCCCCCTTAGCAACCACTATTCCCTGGTATTGTTGTCTTATGCATGCTGTGACACCCATGCCCTGGCCCAGCAATCAAGGAGCCTCAATCTTCACCACTGACACCAGAGAGGGCGACTCCTAGAAGAAGAAAGGATAACTAATGCACACACTAAAGTACAATTTCCCTTAAGTGCACACAGATATCACAGTCAGTCTGGGGCTGGTAGCTCCCTTGCTCACCAGGTCCCCAGTAAGACTCCCCACTGGCACAGCTATATGGTCCAGGTCTCAGCCTAGCTGGGCAAGCTAAAACCTCCAGTAACTTCTCTGTCCAACCAGTGCTTTGTGTCCCTGCCCAAGTAGCTGACACAACACACGCACTTTGAGAAGAGGTTATTCAATCACACAGACCCTCCTGGGAAAAGGCTTGCACAGGTTCTCCAGCTGTGCCCCTATTACCCAGACCATAAGGTAGTAATTCCTGCCACCACCCAGCTAATAATTATCAGCTACTAAAAGGCCCTTAAAATGGTGTCTAATTATTACTGTGCAATATTATTATCCAATGGTAGTATGACCACAGTCAAGGCTTAACTTGGAGTGACTTAGACAGTAAAATCTGTAAATATGTAATGTACTTTAGAGGTTAAATTATCTTTACATGAACCAGGCACAAGTAAAGGTTTTTAAAATATTTAATAATAAATAATTAAAACACAAGACAATACTACTACACCAGAGAGATATCTAAGAGTTCAGAGATCACACAGAAACTTAAAACAATACAGTAGGACAGGTATGACGTCAAAGAAAAACACAATCTAACTTTTTAATCTTTAGCTAATCTTAAGACAAACCACAGTGCTATAATCCTACTTACATACATAAAGCATAAGCAGTGCTGGGTTAGATGTCCAAGATCAAAATGCTTATAGTCTCTCTCTGAGCAATAGTTTTTAAACACTAACCAACAGCTCTCTAAGGCCCTCCAAAATTACATCATTTTGCCACTTAGGCTGAAGTTCCCAGGCCACAAACTGCATTATTTTGCAAGCTAACACCAATAAAAGGCATTTCACATATTCACTCTAGCAGAAACCAGAGCAATAAAGCACTTTCCACATGTAAATTCTGGCCCTTAACTTTAACCTTAAAACAATGGGCCTGAAACCTTCATCCAGACTCACTGGAGCCAACTTGTAAACATCAAAGAGATTCATAAGATCTTTTCAGCTTCAAAAGACACATTTGAATTGCTTGGCTTGATTTTCCTTACAGCAGATGGCAATGTTGCAACAAACTTGAAGTTCACATTTTATAGTGTTTTCTTTCATTTAAAAACACAAGCCTGTATTTTACATTTATTTATACAATTGATAGAATTATGTATCAAATTCTATTTGACTAGGCTGGCAGCCTTCGCCCATCTTCCTCCAATCTTCACACATGCCATTGACTATCATGGCAAAATGCTGATTTGGGTTTAAATGCTTATTTCCATTTTTTTTCTTATTTTCGGGCCAATCTCGTTTGCGCACTGCTGCCCTACACTTAAATGGCTGAAATCGGCCAAAAAATAAAAAAAGTTATTTTTTTATAATTTTGCAACTATTTCTCATGCCAATGGCCATATATATTTGGTCACTGGCATGCCTACTACATTTAATACATGCTTTCTTTGGAACTGTCATGCCTCCATTTTGTAATTTGCAGAAATGTATTCGGTTAGTAACCAAATACATTTTTGCAGGTTACACTATTCCTGTACAGACACCTGCCTGCTTACTGGAACAATAATTCACCTCATTTGCATGGTTTTCACCAGCAAATGGTGTAATTAGCATATAGCAGTGGTGTCTGTGCAGAAATAGTGTAGGAGCGCTCATGCACATCTCGGGAGCTCATTCCTGGATCGCCAAGTCATATATGCAGCAGCAGCAGCTGCTCCTGCAGAGCTTGCTTGCTTTGGTGGTGACTACTGTATATATGTTGTACATACCTCTCAACCTCTTAGCATGGTGGAATTATGGGCCATGCCATACATAATGTTGGTAGAAAGGCACAATGACAGGGAACATGCTTACATAGTGTGTTCATACAACAGTAGCAAGGTGTTCTGATAAAAGATTTGCCATTAAATTGCATTTCAAGTGACATCATATAACTGCATATCAGAGGACTGACATTTTTTTTTCTGACATTGATCCCCAGCATTGTGGCAGAGGCCGTCCAGTTAAACAAGATAATATACCAAACAGACCAGACTTATGGGGCAAAATTCAGTACATTTTGCAAAAATCATGACAGCTGAGAAGTATGTTCTTGTACACTGATTACCCTTGACAGCTGGACAGTTATTGCACAGGTCTATGAGTATGCCCTTCACAAGCAAACATGGTTATGTTTTGCTGTATGACAAGCCAATACAGTAGTAGATACTGCACAATTTCCCAGTTGTCTGGTATAGGATTAGAATTCACAAGCAGCGACTACAGTAATTCTGAATATTTTAGGTGAAAAATAAATTATCAGGGCACCATCTCATTTTATACTTTATTGATTTGTGTTGTTTCAAATCTTACATTTACACACATGGATATATGTGTAGAACGTCTGCTAACTTACATGTTTACCTTCTTAATCTGGGTTTTGCAGAACATTTATTTATGACATGATCAAACGGTTTGGAAAACTGCACAATGTCTCAGTTGGCTGGTGTGGGATTAGAATTTAGAACCCATGAGCAGTGACTACAGCAACACTGAACATTTTAATTCAAAAATAAATTGTCAGCACACCATCTCCTTTTACACTTTGTTGATTCATGTTCTTTCAAATCTTGCATTTACAAACATGGATAGCTGTGTAGGACTTCTGTTAACTTACACATTTACCCTATTTATTTATTGAGTGCAATCTACAGCATATGTCACACAATGAGCAGACCTCAACATTGACTCTTAATCTGGGTAAACCACAACATTTACTAATAGCTGGAAGCTATGCTACACAATACTGCATGCTTACTTGCTTTAACTTACCAGAGATATGCACTGACACATTAATGAAAGTCTGTGTTGTCCTAGGTATTTCATACATGACTAAGACTGCAATATCTATATTTAATTTTTATTTTATTATTAAGTTATGCATTAAGTTATTACTTAATTGATATTCATACAAACCATATGCTTGCCTCATCCTGGCCAAACGCCTTGCCTGGGACTGGACATTGTAAGCCCTCTCTTCTGTAGAAGGAAACCATTATGCATACCAGTTTTGCACAGATTAAAGCTTATATATTTATAAATTACTAGAAAACATACTTACATATCTCTGGGGTGAGCCCATACTGAGCTTCTTGGATCCAGGTATCCAAGGTTCCCCTCTTCCTATGATACAGGTCATCATAGTGGTGATGACACTACTCACCAGTGCAGGGATACCAGTTCCACTGGTCAGGTCCCTGGCTAAACTATCCCAGGCCTCAGACTTACACCCTGAGCCCTGATAGTTGCCCTGTAGCAGCTGGGGTTCATAGCAGTGTTTGCGTGGTGCGCAGCCTTGCTGAGTGTGTCCTTTCAGGGAGGGTGTATGCACTGACTTCTAAGCTTTGTTTAGCTAAGGAGCATATGTTTCTGTGTGTTTGCACAGCATGTCGCCATGCTGAGCATGTCCTTTAAGGGGGGTGTGTACACTGACTGCTAAGCTTTGTTTACCTATGGGGCATGCATTTGCATGGTAAGCTGCACTGCTGAATGTATCTAAAAGCCAGTGTTATATTAATTAGTTTTGACCCCTGCGTAACTTAAACTAGGGCTATTAAATGATGTTAATGATATACCAGGCAGGTGGAATGCATCATAGGTAGCCAATCACACAGTTAGCACCTACAGCAGAGCACTATAAACTATGCATACACCCTACAATCTGATTCTTCCCATATACTCTGCACCACTGGAGTACAGACTTGGGAATTTTAACTGAAAGAATGCTAGGGGCTGCTGCAGGTCTGCTACATCTGTATGTGCTAGAGGCTGAAGTCAGTGCTGCTGCTGACAATAGGCCTAGGCAGAGAAGGAGAAGAGTATTTAGGCCCACGGTAACCTTCCAGGAGCTACATGAGCTGGAGATTGTAGAGCACTACAGGGTGGACAGGGACATACTACAAGAACTCACTGAGCTCTGCTGCCCTCAACTCAGATCCAGAGCCAACACTGGAGAACCCATCCCACTTGAAGCAAAAGTATGTGTAGCCCTTAGAATACTAGCTACAGGTACTTTCCAAAGACCAGCTGGGGACATGGTGGGGGTCTCACAGGCATCAGCATCCAGGGTATTCCACCAGTTCCTGGATGCCATGCTACCACATGCCAGTGAGCCTATTTATTTTCTCCTCACCCCTGAGTTGACAGCCAGCAATATGCAACACTTCTGCTGTGTAGCACACTACCTTGAGGTACTGGGTGCCATAGACTGCACTCATGTACACATCAAATCACCACCCGGTGAGGAAGGTAGACTCTATATCAACCACAAAGGGTACCACTCCATCAACTGTCAGGTCATGTGCAATGCCCAGGGCATTATCATGAATGTGTGTGCTGGCAGCCCTGGCAGTTATCACAACTCTCATATCTGGCATGCATCACAGCTGTACCAGATGTTTGCTGGGGGGACATCCCACATGGCCATTCAATGGGGGATGCTGGCTATGCACTATAACATTTGATAATGACACCCATCAGAAATGCACACACAACTACGGAAGAATGCCATAATGAGGCACACACACACACAAACTAGGAACATCATACAGCATGTGTTTGGGCTTCGGAAGTCACACTTCCAGTGCCTCAATATATCTGATGGAGCCCTGCAGTGTACTCCAGCCACATGTGCACAGATATTCACAATATGTGCCATGCTACACAACAGGATCTTGTGAAAACAGCTGCAACAGGACCAACAAAGGGAAGGGATACACAGCCCCCACCAGTGACTAGGTCACCACAGCCACACTCACAGGAGGACTAGGAGGAGAAATCCCCTGGTGATATCCTTGTAGGAAGACATAGGTGTGCCCAGTATGCCCTGGCTAGGGCTAATAGACAATGCATAACTCATTCCCTGACAACCTAGAGCCCTAGAGACTGACATCTTACCACTACTCACATACATATATTAAAATTGATGATGCCAGGCAACCTGCAAAACCTGTATCTATCCATGTATTGGCTGTGTATTGCTTGCATTGCACAGAGTCTGCCCTGAGCTACAGGTCTGTCAACTGCTGCATTTGCGAGGTAAGTCTCTAACCTACACACCACTTGTAAGGAGTGACATAATATGGCATCATATGTATGGATCTACTGAATTTATGCAAGGAGATATAGTGGTCTATGTGTACAGAAGTAACATCCACATGGGACTACAGATACCCAGTCCAACAGTATCAGCAGACCAGGCAATCTCAGGGCTGTAATAAAGTACTCTATCAAACATTGCATGTTCCACATAAAGCAGAAATAACAATGTACATATTTATGCTGTCTATTTATGTGATGAATGACTCCTCTCTGTTTGGCAGCCTGTAAGTCTCAGTGGATTAGGGAAGTTAGCATGGGTGATGGCGTTGATGCTTCTAATCTGGAAGCATTCATATATTTTGCACATTAATTATTATTATGTCAGTGTTTTCACATACTGTCATTCTGTGTGTGGCATAACATTATAAACCTCAGTCATATATTAAGTACAGCAAACAGCTGGTGAATGCCATGGACATTTTGAGTGAAGTGCAGTACTGCAGAAACAGGGACAGATGTCAATGTCTGTAACATACCTCTCAACCTCTAAGTGCAATAAATCTGAACAAAGCCAAACAAAATGGGGAAACAAAGGCCCACAAATAGGACCATATTTTAAATACTCCTCTTATAAACTGAAAAGGTTGCTAGACTAACAGGTTCTGTTTCAACATACATTTTTCTGAAGGATCTGAAGCCATAAAGTCAAATGTATGCCATTATACAGTGACTGTAATCCTCAGATCATCCAAGAGATTTGCCAGAAAACCACAACTTTTATGAGGAATAGACCAAAGATATGAGCCAAAACTCTGGACATTCTGAGAAAATCTGGACAGTTGAGAGGTATGCAACACACAAAATCTCAAGACTGGATTACAGGTAGGTGTGGCCTGGAGTCACTTTATAAGTACTGACAGTCCCACTGGGCATGCCCAAATCCTTAGATAAAATGAATGCAATTCTGTTGCCTCATCATCAGAAAGATCTACCATGTGTAGATATGTCTAAACATACAGACATATACATTTACATATCCGTCTGTCACTTTCTCTCTCACGCATACATAGTATATCACTATGTAGTGTAAAATAGATATATACTGATATGTATATATATATATATATATATATATATATATATATATATATATATATTATAATGATGCATAGACTGCCCCTGTATATCTTCATAACACATATACATATACACACATACAGCTACATTTATATATACAACCTTGTTAATCACATAAATATGTGTGTGGATGTCTGTATTGTCTTACATACTATAATAATGGTGAGTAATTCTGCACAATCACACAGACATACTGGTGCTCAAAGGATACAAACTAAGGGTGCAACAGTACATAATACACTTACCTACAGACCTGTGTGCCTGCTGGATGTCACCAAGTAGACAGACACGGGTGAGCAGGTGGTGTAATGTATAATATTGTCAATGCACACATGGACAGGGCACATTGTTCTTGCCCACAGGTTTGCCTATCTAACTGCAAGCAGCGTCATATGGCCATACTGGTAACTGTACACACATAGCTAGGTTAATAACAGTTATCCCACTGCTAGGATACTGTATGCAGATAACAGTATGAAGCAATATCACTCTGCAGGCCATAGATGCTGTTCAACACAAGCATAGTTTGTGTAATGTACAAGTACTGTGCCTGCAATCACATATACAACAGACTCAACCTCTGGCACGTGTGATAAGTACCGTGATCTATAGTGAATAAGAATAGATAGGTAAGGGTTCTGATCTCACTCCAAGTTAGATGGTGCACATTTGTGTGTGTGTGTCCTTCCCCCTGCAAAACAAAGGACAAGGCCACATGGGCCAACCACCTGTAATGGTAATGCACTTTTTGGCCCTGTAACTTGCTGCTGGCCTCCAAACTGCCCTCTTCTACAAGGTCTGATGATGTCATCCACCTTAAGACCACCAGCTGACAGTGTAGTATCAGACTTAAGCAGTGGCTTGTTTGAAAACTACTGTGATCTATAGTGTGTGTGTGTGTGTGTGTGTGTGTGTGTGTGTGTGTGTGTGTGTGTGTGTGTGTGTGTGTGTGTGTGTGCACGTGCATGCCCTCATGGGCTATCCACCTGCAATGGTTATGCACATTTTGGCCCAGTAACTTGCTGCTGGCTTCCAAACTGCCCTCTTGTACAAGGCCTGATGATGTCATCCACCATAAGACTACCAGCTGGCAATGCAGTATCAGACTTAAGCCATGGCACATAATAAGTACTGTAATCTGTAGTGTATACCACTAGATAGGAAGAGGTTCCAATCTCATTCCAGGCTACTTGGTGTATGTGTACACCCATATGGCATAAATATGATCACCTTGGTAACTTAGAAACAGGTAGGGTTTTGCAGTGTTTTATTTGTAGTGGGTGATGTGGCCCCCCCACAAAGGACTGACCACAACAAAACCTGCTGATGTCATCAAGCATAATATATCATAAACTTATAGTACTAGCAGACATGAGGTGTGTTGCATGCAACACATACTGTGATCTGTAGTGTGTACCATTACATAGGTATTGTGTTCTCATCTACATACAGCCAATTTGCACTATGTGTGTGCCTTGGAATGCATTGTACACAGTGATTTGAAGTGGTGCTAGCCTCAATGTAGCCGTGTTTGTGGTTGAGCCTGTTAGAGCAGTTAACATCATGTTATGGAACCATAGGATGTTTGAACTTAAATAGAATAATAACCACACACCCCTCACAATCATAGTCATCTTTATACCTGTAGTTACAAGATCAGCACATATTGCCCCAGTCAAAGAGGGACAAAGGCAGATGCCCTGTGTTGAGATAATGGTCACCCAGCCAATCATACAGATGGCATGTCATGAGGTGCACTGAGGTGCTCTTTGTGCCATTAGGCAGGGTTTTGTTTCAAGGGTGTGTTTAAGTCTGCTAAACAAATCTCTCCCACAAGCATGTAGTACTAATGTTGCATACTAGGTTAAAGTCCTCACAGTGAGTTTTCCATCTACTATGCCTCCTGCAGATAGGTATCATATGCAATCAAGCAGAGTCACACATTGCCTGTATGCAAGGCACAGATGACATCTGAATAGTCTTTATGCCAAAGGCAACAATGACACTCATTGCAGATATTCCCCAATGAACACATACTGAAAACATGAAGTGTCCTTGTGAGGGGCCATACTGCTGTGTGCAACTGCCAGCACTGCTTAGAAAGCTACAGCAACAAATGGCCATTGCACTTTGATATTGGCATGCTGAGGGTAGAGTATGTGTAGGTTAAGAGATTGCCACTTACTGGTGACTATGGCCTCAGTCATGCCATATGCTTACTGCCATACCAGTGTAAAGACATAGTGATCTGAGGCACAATAGGTGTAAACCTGTGTGGCCAGGTCTATGTGCCCAGTTTTTCACCCATGAGTATGTACATCACATGTTGTGACTGATGTGCTACTTACCAGGTACATAAATGTAAATGATACTACATATATATTTGCATGGAGTTTATGGCCATTAGAATGCCAGCAGGTATGTGTTCACAATACCCTCTTAGAGGATAGTGGTTTACCACAGAGACTCTATGACTGCTCATAATTTGCAGGCATCAGTCAACATTGTTAGCCACAGTCATTCAGTAGTTCTGTGCATTGTGGTTAAATGGATTCCAAGTAGTAGAGGACCCATGCTGCACCCTGGTGAGAACTGCTGCATACAGATCAGCTATTGGAGGTGGATGTCCCTATATTGTGTATGTGTGCCATCAATGGGTCACTTAGTGGCTCCTACAATGACAGTATCATGGATGCCTAAGTGGGTGCTTTGTAAGTGTTGCCTGAGCAGGGGATATAGTCAGACGGCTTGCCTCAGTTTGAGGGTTGTACGTCCTCATGTACCCTCACCCAGGTCCTTGGTGATTGCAGTGGAAATGCCCAGCACATGTAACAGTCATGCTCTCACTGTCACACATACAAACTGTGTACAGTCAACTATGTGTAGATCACATATATGTGTGCTGATCAGCTCCATGATCATTGCCTCATGAGCATACAGATGTAGATATGTAGAAAAGAGGTCTATAGTTCTGCTGCCCAGTGGACGCACCACCTCTGTGCAAGTGTGTAACAGTTGCCATTGTTCACCCAGATGGTGTGTAGCCAGTGGTGTCCGTATGATTGCAAGGGCTGCCCAATGGTGTTAGTAATCCTTATCAGATCACATGTGGGATACTGCCTGGTATGTTAGCATGTACAATAGATGCTGTGTATCTTCCTTTGAGAGGCCATTTACAAACTGCTCTGTAAATATGGAAGATATGGGCAGGTTGTAGGAATGTCATGTGTCACATGTGTTAGAGACAAGAGAGTGTAACTGATGCAGACAGTGTGGGAATACAGGGTAGGTATGAGTACAGACCCACCATATGTGGCATCATGGTGGGCCTGTTGTTTGAGGTCAGACATGTAACTGCACAGAGGTTTGTGGTTATGCTTTGTGTGGGTGGTTAATTTTGTCACTGACCATGTCTACACAACATCACAACAACACTATATGCATATTTCAGATGCGGAGGTAGTGCCTCCTTGTTATGGGGGGTCACCCTCCCCCAACTGTCACACAGCACTGTTCACCTTTTATTGTACAGACTGCTATTGGCAGTTGTCCACCAATCAGGTTTGGAGAACCATGATGTGCTTGTGTCTAACCTGTCCTGTTCAGCCAAGTTCATGCAGTTGTAATGCTGCCTGACATACTGCATGGGTGTACAGCTCTGCATACTTGCCTGTCCCATCTGAAGGGGGAGGTGTAGTCACACTATATCAACCATCCAACAGGAGGTAATAAATGTATTTCTTCACCTATATGTCTGTATTGTCCACAAGGGGGGTACATGCTGGTTGTTCTAAGGAGAACCCAACAGGGAGGACCCTACGTTTGAAGGGTTTGTAGGGGTCACCCATATTGGTAGACACATGATGCAATACATTTGTTCCTTGTGTGGGACTGGCACAGTACTGCTCCAGGGCATGGTAGGTAAGAACCTGGACCATCATTTGGGCAAGTGAGCCACAGCATGACTAAGAAACACAGTGTGTACATATTATATTTCTCTAACTTGTATGTTTGTGCTCTGTACAGACACCTTGCATGATTCTCTTGTTGCAACATTCTGGAAGCAACTGCAGTACTTACTTGCACAGAGCATAACTAGCATGTAGTGCCAAGTGGTGTCCCCAGATCTCTGAGTCATGTCGCCTAACATGCCATGATAGGAGTTAATGTGGATACGAGCACTAACACTGTCATACACCTACTAACACTGGACTAAACACTGTTACTTTTGCACAAGGCCAAATCATGCCTACCCACTATGAAAGGTGGAACCCATTGACTGTTACACTATGCAATGGATGTGGAACATCAGTCTCACTCCAAAAATCATGGTCTGACAAGGCGTATGAGAATATTAGGCCAGCAATCCATGTTGGAAACTGTGTATGTCATGCACAGAGTGTTATGTCAGCAAGTGAATAGGTAAGTGTCTGAGAGTCATACTCTGGGAACACAGCATTGGGAAACCTATGTTAGAATGATGCCAGTCACCAGTGGAGTTCACCATCTTCCATTATTGGCATACCCTTTCAAGCTATTCCCTCACTGCAGTCACAGCCACTGTAATAGACCTCTGACTGCATACATCAGTAGGTGATTGCATATTAGGAGCTATTACAGAATACCAAACAGTGCTAACAGTTATCCAGGATGGCCTACGACACAGTTAGTTGTTGTCTGAGCCACTGACAAAGACTAACTGCTAATGACTTCACAATGCTATCCTGTGGGAAATCATTCACCCCTGCAAAATATTGTAGTGTCTGCACACTGCACACAGTTGAGGCATTACACATGAAGGTATGGATGCAGAGAGTAATGTAGCCTTTGACTTTCACTGGTCAGTAAGAGGTGGGGTTGCATTCACTGTTGTACAACCTATACCAACAGGTTTGGGATGTAAATCTCAGACTGTCACTTCTATACTGAATGTGGCAATCATCACACCCATGGTACACCAGTACACAGTGTAGATAACATGTCCTATGGAGTCTGTGTTGTGACCATACATGTGCAGGCTGTCTCCTAAGTGCTTTGAAGGGGATGTGTATGGTTCCATACAGGGAGGTGTCAGATCCTACTATGTACCTCCCATGTATAAATGACAGGATTAACACGTGTCTCATCTGTTCTACACCTGACAACATCACCATGGTATGTATGGCACATGCTGAAGAGACAGGTATGTAACACAGACAGTATACACTACATGAAACATGCCCCCCCATGTATGTACAGCACACATCTGCTGTGACACACATCATGTGCAGATTATACAAAGGGATGCAGAACACGACAATCATAACTGGTGTTGGGCAACTGTCGGTACTGAAAACAGGATATTTGTGGATGGGTCATCTCCATCACCACAGCTTGTAGATGTGTTAGTTCTCAAAACCCTGGCCCCACTTTTCAAGGGTAGCAGACCTTATCACAGATTAAGGATGCATGAGTACACTGAATGCTGCTATTATCCTTGTTACCTGTTATACACATATGAACCTATGAAGCCATGTACCTATAGTGCTGTACCTTGCTGAAGACATATTTCTGCTGTGCTGACATGTCATCCCGTGCTGCTTTATTGCTGCTGTGTATCCACAGGTTGCCCCAACAGACTCCTGAAACAGAAACAGAAGCAGGTCCATGACACACCAGTCATTGTGTAACTATACAGCCAGTACAACATCATACAACATAAGGTACACAAATGTAAGTGGAGTACTCATGACAAATGCCAGCATACAGTATCTGTCGGTAACCACTACAAGTGGCATGGCAAAACAACACTACATTACACAAGTACATATTAACTAATATAGTCACCCTGTGTATCAGACACATTGATTAATTTCCCTGTATCGATGGTGAAGATGACAGGGATGTGGCACAGGTATCATCAGTTGCACAGGGTGTTGTGTGGGAGTGCAGGAGGCCTAGGCTGGCCCAAACATTTGACAGCATGTGTGTGAATCAGGAAGGGTGGCATGTAAGATGGACCATGGAGAGGTTCCATGAGTGTCTGTAGGTGACCTGCATTTGGCAGTGATGTGTGAAGTGTTTACATATACACAGTCAAGCTCAGTGCTAGCCCTTCATGTGTGTATGTTGGATAGCTTTGGACAGTACATGGTAGAGTTGACAGTTCACCATCTCCGGTCCCAAACATGGGAACTGGCACTGCCAGGAGTTGCACTGGTACCCTCAATTCCCAAGGTCACACCACCCAGAACCATGAGACCATGGCCTGCCATGTCAGGGCATGAATAGCACACTCCCCTCTGTAGCACTGGATGTACTTCCACTAAGGGAGTGTGATTGTGCACGGCTATGTGGACTTTCAGCAGATGGGGTTGCTGACCTACGTCCATGGGTCCAGTGCTCAACTCCAACCAGACGTTCCAGCACAGACAATATGTGGTCTAAGACAGACACAGTCTCTGCCCACATTCTGCCCACTGAATCAGTGAACCAATACAGGGTGTCCTCAATGTGTTGGAGGCAGTCACAGATGTCAAACTGTGCAGTATCCATAACGCTAAGCACGCATCTGTTGTTCCATTCCGAACATGCCTGTGCCTCTATGATGGCCCAAAACATGTGCCAAGTGACCCATGATGTAACACCTGCAACAGGTGGTGGATGAGCAGCAGGCCTCCTACAAACACCCCTGTCAATCTGCCTATGTGGCACCTCATCAGCTCTCTGACTGTGGTCAGTGTCTACACTCCCTGGAACCACAGTTGTCATACTTTCCTTTTCCAATCTCTGACTGTCCAATATCTGTGGCCTTAAGGAACTGGGTATGTGTGGGCATACTGACTGTGTGCAATGACAATAAGGGCAGAAGAGGGATGTCTACCTCTGGGACAGATTCATCCCCCAACACCCCCATGTGTGCCTCACTGTGGCCACCATCATCATCAGAGTCTGAAGATACATTGACATCAGGTTGTGTAGGGGACAGACACCAACCCCCCTGGTCACCTGTGATAAGAAAGAAAAAATAGTACATTAATGCCTGCACTATTCTGTATGAAAAATCCACCAAGACTCATAATAATGAAGACCCACAAATGGATTAGTGGTCTATTTTTTTTTTCTCCGCTTTCATCCACAAAAGACTACCTCAGAACAAAATACACATTCAACTCAAGACCTTTATAACAATCACTTGAAATAAATCAGGTAAAACTTGACCAGTAAAATGTACCTTTTAGTTAGTCAATATGAAACTATACTTGATAAAACAACACATAAATCCCAGTACAACTATCTTAACAAATATTTAGAATACACGTTTCACTGCCTAATTTATTTCCCTTCAACCATCTGTTTTTTAAAAGGCATTTTAGATTCATTGCCTCATTTAAACCAGCAGCCTTATCTGCTCTTAACTGTAACTACCAAAGTGCTTCTTTTTGTTCAACTACACTCCTGTGATCACCCCTTCTAATATCCTTAGGTACCTATTCCAGAATGGAAAATAAAAACATTCTACTCTGTTTACACACAAAATTATGATTACATAGGGCATTATTCTAGCCATTGGCCTCAACAGAATATAAATGTTCCTTAACAAAACAGTGTCATGCTTACCAGGAGCAGAACCATGCCCATGGCCAACACCTGACAGACTGTGAAAAGCTGAGGGTGGGCTAATGTAAGTACCACTGCATGTTGCAGCACAACAAGGTAATGCATCCATATATCTCACATTTAGAGTAGCTACTGCGTTATTTGTTGTATTGGTCACATTCTGAGTATAAGAGTAAAACTGAGGTTAAACCCTCCTCCCAAAAGAACAAAGACCTGACACCCATGTAAAAGTATGTACAGCCTGACACACTGACTGCTACAGTATTACAACACAGATTACAGTAAACTTACCTGCATGCTCCTCTGCTGTGGAAACTGGGGCACCCACCTCCCAGTGTATGGTATGATGGATGCCTGGGAGCTGTCATGTGTGCCTAGGTTCACCAGAAATTCCTCAGTGGCTGAGAGTGGTTGTTCCACTGCAGGCATTCCACCTGTGATAGCATGATCCTTGGCTACATCTGCTGCACCTCTTTGTGTACCATTGATCATGTCCACTGAGTGGTGTTGAGACTGCTCATATGTCCTGCCCTGATGGCCCATGCCAACCACATCACAGACAAGGTCTGCCCACAATGCAGCCAGCTGTTCCCTGTTTTGCCACCCCCTGGACAGTAGGATGTGGTGATGTTGCCTTAGTCCTTCCAGTATAATTTTATTCTCTGCATCTGAGAAGGGTGCATGGCTTCAAGGGTACATGATTCCTGAAAGACAACAAAAGGGGAACATACTACAGGATCACATAAGTGGAATAATATGTAGAGATTCAGCAAGGCCAAAATAGCTGGTACTATCCACTGCTTGATCACACATGTCATACTCCACGGTGTGAAAACATACTAAGTGTGTGGATACAACTGAGATAGTAGCAATAGTCAGGTATTCCCATGACAGATACTGCTGTATGATGATACACACAACACAACACTAGAGTCTATTGTGGTCTGTCCTCTATGGCAACTCCCCGGTAATATGTCATAAGGACAGTGCTACATAAATAACAGGGTACTATGACAACCACTATAAAGGGACAGTCCAACAAGACCAGTGTGCCACAATGGCAAAAGAAAATGCACCCTTGAAGTATTGTACATCCTGTGTAGGTGTAAGAAATCAGGAGATCAATGACATCTGTCTTATGCTGCACGACTGAAAGAACTCCAGTTATATTCAGTTGCGTACCGCTTACTCAGAGGTGACCTATGCCTGACATACAAGGCCATGTCAAACCCAGATTTGATGAATATGCTTCATCTCAAAAAATCTAGATCCCTCAAGCCACAAGGTAAACCTCACGGTTATTAATAGGATGTGCTGGAGGATAGATTCATCACCCAAAGACTCCCTATGCTGTGGAACAAAATCCCGGTTTATGTGAGGCAGAGCACCTCGCTGGCCTTGTTCAAGAGGAATCTTGACCAATGGATGGGAGATCGCAGATACACCCCAGGGGTTACCTCAGTGTCACTGCTCGACAGAGGCACAGCTAAATAATGGGCATAGTTTCTCCAAACTAAGGGGTGGCGTAACTAGGGGTGTAAACTATGGCTAGGCTTATAAATGCCCTCGGGCAGATAGCCTAGTATGAACCTATGAACCTATGAACCTATGAACATGTCATTATCACAGGTGCAAGACAGACCTAATGCTGTAATCTCTGTTCCCTGTAAGTCTCTTCACCCACCTGCATCCTGCCGTACACAAAAAACAGTTACACACCTGATGGAGTGCAGTACTCCTCCACTGATATGTGCTGATAGTAAAGTTTTCATAAAGGTGTGCCTGTGTGAGGAAAGTCTAATACAGAATGGTTACCCATAGCCAGCTGCCCCATAAACCAATCTGAAATGCTAACTGCAGCCAGCACAGCTGATTTTCACTATCATCAGCCAATGACATGCAACCACTGTAGAATATACAAGGCCTTTGTTTACATTAGGGCTCCTTTCTGATATGTTGTGATGGACATTACTGGGGTGAGGAGACTACATTGTCACAGAGGGTAGGTCTGTAGCAGAAACCTTTACATAGAGAAGTGTGTGCTACAGGCTGCAGCTGCTGCTGCATGTAACAGACATAGGCAGAGAGTGTGAACACTTTGGAGGACAACAAGCTGTAGGAGTAACTGTGTGAGCTGTGTCAGCCTTGTTGTAGAGCCAAAGTCAGAGTGGGGGTACCCTTTACACTCCAGCTAAGGCATGTGTTTAAGGTAAGTATGCTAGGCAACAGTATCAATAACACAATGCTAGGCAAGACGTGTGGTGTGTCCTTGTGAAAGATGGGATATATTTATATATATATATATATATATATATATATATATATATATATATATATGTGTGTGTGTGTGTGTGTGTGTGTGTGTGTGTGTGTGTATATATATATATATATATATATATATATATATATATATATATATATATATATATACACTATGTGATATATTTGTGTGTGAATATGTCCCCATTTGGGCAATTGCAGGCCATGTATTACAGTCTGGTAGTAATTTGCAGCATGTATGAGGGAAGTCTTTGTTACAAACAGGGACTTTAAATGTGTATGTCAGTTGTGCAGCTGGGTAATCTGCTCTTTGACTCTGAAAGGATTGTGTCGTGCACTCTGATATAGTGGCCCTCATTTGCAATACCTGAGTTGACATTTTCTATGAATGCATATTACTGCATGACGTGACAATTTATGCACATATACTTTTGCTATGGGGATATGTGAAAGTGCGTTCTTATTTGTAAGCCTGTGACTTCCATCAGTGAAAAGCAGTAATTTCATTTGAAATGCATTATGTTTATAAAGAGTGCATGATTCAGTCATTATTTCCTGGTTTCACAATACTGTAAGTTCAGTGCTACACACCACTGGATTTGAACCTATGACTGTATGGCAAAATGTATGATTTGTAAAGCATTTAACAGATTGAGCTACTGAGTTACTGCTACTGTAAGTGTATTTGCAGGATATATCTGTACACATACAGGCTGTGACACACATTTTCTATATCCATCAGTATGTGCATGGCTTTATATGGATGTATTTCTGCATCAGGGTCCCGGTTGAACATGTAATTTGCCGTTAATGTCTTAGCAGGTGTATTTCTACATGTTATGAATAAAAGAGCACATTTACTTGTTATCACAGGCCTCACTTAGATCCATTATTATGTCTTTGGCTTTTTCGTGGTGTACTCTTGCACCAGAGTCGAAGGTACACTCCCATTTTTTCCATTACTTTTTATTCAAGTTTGCATGGCGCAGTGCACAGCTCTGCTGAAACATGTTTAATGACTGTACCTGGCAATTATTATCTTTTGTTTAAACCACCTGTTTTAATTAAGAGGTGCATGGTATGGCAGGCTAATGCAGTGGTTTGTGGTGCAATGGTCTCAGGTTTGAAACATGGGGCAAGTGTTTACTTTGTAAGTGTGTAACACATATAGTCAATATAGCTATATTTAGCTGAGTTTAGCAAAGTTGTGTGATGGGGCACACCATGTAGCATTGCCCTAAAATATATAAAGAAAAGAAAATTGGGGAGATAGAAAGTGGTGAAATGGGATGCAAGCAGGGGGAAAACATAGTGGAAAGCAGGTAAGAATGTGCAGAAAGGGTGTAGAAAAGAACCATAGCTATCCATTTCTTGTACAGCAACAACTGTGCATTTTGACAGAATTTGTAAATTAATTTGAACTCTCATCCTCAGAGAGAGGGATGAGGATAACATAACTGCACAAGCCAATTGGACCAAATTACGGGTGCAAAATGGAGAGCTATGTATGGGACAACATTTTTTTTGGGGGGGACAGGTACCCTTTTTTTTTTTTTAAAGTGGAATGTTGGAGAAGGGACATAGGTATGTGTGGGGGAGGTAAGTTGGGTACATGAGGATGCATTTGCAGACAGACAAGAGAGCAGACAGGAGTGGTGTGTGACACATGAGGGGGATGAACACCATGAATAGGGATGGTGTTGTGGAATCCAAGTCCCATGTACCTCCACAATGCAGCAGCATGACTCACATCCCCACCCATGGGACTGTTGGCACTGCTCTGTCACTGCCCCAAGGATGGCAGTGGTGGTGGCTGGGCACGAGGGAGAGGCTACCCCACCAGGGTGGTCGGCATGCCCTTAATCCAGTGCAGGCAGCAGTCAAACCCATGGTAGACTATCCTGCACATCATGACCGGCAGCTTATTACGTGTGACAACACCCCCTCCACCACCACTCCCAGAGGGAGGTGCCTGTCCCCATCCCATGGGTGTTACTACTACTACTACCTGACACTGCAGGTAGTGCAGGGGTAGCAGCCAAGGGGGCGCCACTGATCTGGGTCCCAGACATGCTGGGACCCGGTACCACGGCTGGTGAAGGCAAGGTAGGCGCCTAGGCGGGTCAGCTGGAACTAGCCTACCTTGACATACTGTGGTAAATGAGGTATAGCAATAAGTTAAGATTAGTAATAGCCAAACCACTGTTAGTATTAACAGAATGGAATATCATTTTAATTAATCCAAATACTTATTAATGTATATTATGTGTAGCACAACATTAAATAACATAACAGTCAGTATGTTGACAGCATGCCAGTAAGACATAAAGCATAAGGCCAACAAACCAGTTAGTTTAACAAAATATTTTAATATTGAATAATAGCACATAACAATAATAAACCACATTTTCAAACTATAGTTAGTTTAACAAAATATGTTGATATTAAATCATAATAATAAATAACAACAATAAATAAATGAAGATAAGGGGTGGAGAGAGAGAGAAAAACAGTCCATTAGTGACATTGCAAATTATATCCCTGATAACACTGATAATATACACTCTACAGGTGTGTAGTGTCAGTTTTGAGTACAATGACTACAAGCCTCCTATAGCTGGTGTAGCACTTATATACCTCTCAAGCTGTTTGCATGGATCAGTATGGGTCAAGAAATTACAAATGCAGATTCACAACTACACAGAACAGTTTCACATAATGTGGACTTATATAACTGCCAAGGTGTTCTGTACGTGGATTTGGTAATACATTGCATTCCAGGTAATCATTTCTCTGGTAATCCTGTAACAGATGGATTACACAATTTTAATTATATTACAAGAAATCATGAAACTTGAGAGGCATACTGCGGTGGTGGTGCTGTGGTAGCGTTGTCGCCTCACAGTAAGATGTCCTGTTCGATTCTCAGCTAGACCATCTTCTGTGTGGAGACATATGTATATGGGCGTACCTTCGTTGAACGTTGTGCATCAGGGCTGGCATCTCGGCATGTAAAAATCTACTGCCAATCATTAGCGGACCGGAGTTCCGCTGTGGCGACCCCTAACCGGGAAAAGCCAAAAGACACAACAACAACATGAAACTTGAGAGGCATGTTTATGTACAGCACATAAACTAGATAGCCATCATGCCTTAGTTGGCAAGCATGGGAATAGTACCCAATAGCTCTGACAGCAGGGGACATCTGCAAATACTGTAATAATTGACTGCAGCACCTGAGTACAGACATGCAAGGAATACAGCTGTACTGGACATAGGTAGACAGATTTATTTAGAAATCAACAATTCTGCAAAAGACTGTATTGGTATTGCTGATAAGTGTCTCTGAAATATAAACACAATATCTTCTCATAACATGGGCTAACTCACCCATATATCTTTTTTTCCTGAGGTGGGAGAAAATGAGAGTATTATATGACTGATAATGGCCTAGAGACAACCTTGAACGATACTATGAGTTTAACAAAATACTCGTTACAGGACATTTGTTTTGCATTCTAAAACTATTACAGTGTTATAATTGACTGCAATGATAGTATAACACACATGCATGGAATACAATCGTACTGCATATAATACAACAGCTTTATTTAGCAATCAACAATGCTGGTTAACACTTTATTGGTATTGCTGATAAATTTCTGTGAAGTCCACACACAATATCTGCCCATAGAGCGGGCTACCCATGTACCTTTATTACCTGAGGTAGGAGGAACAGAGAGAATTATATGACCAATATTGGCCTGGAGACAGCCCTTGACTGTACTATGAGTTAAGCAATACAGTTTGAAGGCCATTAGTTTTGCATTCTACAGCTATTACAGTGTTACATTTGACTGCAGCAACCTTACCATAGACATGCAATGCATACAGCTTTACTGCAATGGTTATGACAACACAATCCTGCTGTACACCATTTTGCTCACTGTTATTGGCATTATTTATTGTTTTTTGGACTACAGTTGTTAGTGTTCATTTATTGAACTACAGCTGCAATTGCCTATTTCTTGCACTACAGTTGTTCTTGTGTGAATTTTATTGCAGTAAATGCTTTACTATTTCTTGCTTATTGCACTAGAGTTAGCATAATAACTCTGTATTTACCACACTCACAGTGCAACCTGGCCAGGAACCCAGCATGGGACTTAACATTGCAAGTCCTCTCAGCTGCAGCTGTTGGGAGAGAAGCACACCATTATGCATACCAGTTTTGCAGACATTCAGCTTACATTTTGGTGAGACCATGGAAAACATGCTAAAATATTTATGGGGAATTCCCATCTCTTGCCTCTTGGACCCAGGTGTCCAAGGTTTCCTTCTTTACGTCATTATAATGGTGATGATGCTGCTTACCTGCACAGAGGATACCAGTAGCACTGGTGAGTTCCCTGGCCAACTGGTCCCAGGCCTCTGCCTTACACTCTGAGCCTTGGAAACTGCCTTGCATCAGCCTGGGTTCATGGTTATTTACCAGGAGCCCAGCAAAGACCCTGGAATCCTGAACACCACATCTCTGCTCCTGGAAGCATGCACCTTCACCAACACTGCCTGCCATATCAACAGTTGATTGAACTCCAAGAAACGGTGCAGAATTCCTACCTATTGCACTAAATATAGGCTTTCTCACCCTTACATGTCATTGAGCAACATTCAAAAAAGTGCTGCATTGCTTAGCAGCACAAAATAACAGCTAACCAGCATGAAAACTTGCACAACCATGGTTTTAGCAAAGCTTAGCACCACACAAACTGCGGTAGCCGTTAGCATGTTTTAGTTGTGCTTAGCATGTTTGAGCAGTATTTAGCACTGTGCAGCAGTGCCATATTTCACAATGTTTTATTAAATTAAGCAAAAACAATACATTACAGTACGGAAATGTTCTGTCTGCTATGTACTCAATTCCAGGACCTACTACACGTAAGACTGCAACTCTGCCCATTTAGCTAATTGGATATTATGAAAATTAGTAAACCTTCACATATACAAGTCAGCTACCTGTTAACATTGCTGAGCACCATGCTGCACAAACATGCTTAAACAGACCTACAATAAAATTATTAATTACATACGGTTTCTACTTTTAGATGTCTGGCAGGTGTCAGCTATATATGTATAAGTGCTGCTCAGCTTTTCAAAGCACCGTGCCTTGCCAAGCAAACGGCAATTCTAAAAAAAAAGAAAAAAAAACAAAAAAATGAATTATGATAATTAATTGCATTTGCTTTCTATTTTTAGATGTGACGCAGGTGTCAGCTGTCTATATATGAGCACAGCTTGGCATTGTTGCATTCTGCACTGCTCAAACATGCAGAGAAAAAAGTCATAAAAATGAAATATTACACATTTAATAGAATTCACAGCATTTCAACAGTGGCTGAGAGTATTGCAGGGAGCCTCACCCTGTACATAACATTTGACCAGGCATCCACAGCCATGGGTAGCCTCTACACATTTCCCTGCACTGATTCAGTATCCCCGTTCCTTTGCTGTCCCTCAGCAATGCACCATCATTAATATGCATGGTGTGCTGCTGAGGGGAACCATGGCTGTGTACACAGATACATTCTGTATAGGCTCTACACGGTGCCTACATGGATTTTATTAAATCCTGGGGACTGTGTTTAATGTGACTTATAAAATCCAGTTTAAAACCTGAAACCTGAAGAATACTGCCACTATAAAATAGTTTATACTGAAAAGTTTGCCATTTATACTTCTTTACTGTGCAATGACATTATTATTATTCAAAAATGTGCACCTTGATAGGATAGACCAACCAGCATACCCATTTTAATCAGGTACACACTAAAAGAAAAAAGTCTGGATGCTGAAGTACCATTGATTGGACAGACTTTTCTCTTAGCATATGCTGCAGTGGACAGAGCAAAATACAAGAAACATCAGGCACATTCTTCAAAACAAAAAAACAGAAATGTTTCTGATTTTTCTTTTATTTCTGCACTGTCCATCCTTAAATCTAAGAGACTCTTGTACATCTCAACTGTTCAGATTTTCACAGCATGTCCAGATTTTTGCCTCACAGTTTTCTTCTTTTCCTCATAAAAATGTAGTTTTCTGACAAGCTACTGGGAATTGAAGTTATTAAATAAAGACACAAATTTGAGATTCATGCTTCATATCCATCATAAAATGATTGGTAACACAAAACCTCTCATTTCAGTAATTTTCTAAGTTTACAACAGCAAATAAAATCGGGTTCCTATCAGTTCATCGAAACTTCAGCATTTCGAACACCATATGTTCGAACTGTGAAGTTTGAAAACTGTTTATCGCGAAGTCACGGAACACCAAATACTTTCCCAGGGAAAGAATTCGGTGGGCCGTTTCTGTGGCTTCACGATTTTCAGCACTGTGTTGGAAAGTTATGGGTCAGGTTCAGGTAAGTGTACGATTGTGTGGGTGTTAGGGTTAGGGCGCGGGTTAGGTGAGTTAGGGTTAGGGCACGGGTGAGGTGGGTGTGCGACAGTATCAGACTTTAGGGTTAGGGTGGGATAGGTGAGTTAGGGTTAGGGCGCGGGTCAGGTGAGTGTGGGATAGTGATGGACCTTAGGGTTAGGGTTTGGGTTAAGGTAAGTGGATAGATAGTAGTGTATGTACAGTTTAGTGTAGGGTTAGATGTAGGATTTTAAGTGTATGTGTGTGGATTGCTGTTTTTTTTGGTGTACTTGTGTTGTGTGTGTGTTTCTTGGAACAGTGATTTTTTTTCCCCTGGGAAAAAAAATCGCTGTTCTAAGCCTTCAATGGTTTTGCACTTCAAGGTTAGAAGTTCGAACATATGGTGTTCGAACTTCTGCCGTTTCGATAAAGTGATATAGACCCAATAAAATCTGTCCCTATATTGGGACCTTTGCCCCCCCCCCCCACCCCCACACACATTAAAAAGCATTTACAAAGATTCTCTCTTCTATGTTGCTTCTCTTGAACAGCACTGATGTACTGTGCAGGCATGGAAACATAAGTCCCATACCCACGTGCAGTACATCAGAAAATGTGGAAGAATGTGAAAAAATGCAGAGGATGCTGTTATACAAATACATTGTTTAAGAAAAGTAATTTATTTATTTATTTATTAATGTCAGTGTATAATAGCAATAATCCACTCGAGTATGGGTAATGCTGTATTTACCCATGGTTGGCACCATCTGTGGGTAAATTCTGCATTACCCATATCTATTTGTGAGTTATTGCTTAAGTAACCCTTGTAGTTCCAGTGATATAAACATTAGTTTGAAAAGTGAGGACATAATTTATTTCAAAAAGCTTAGGCTCTGCTCATTAGAAGTTACAGAGCAAACTTCCAGAGCTCCATTGGAGAGAATGAGTTATTCTATTTGGGATTAAATTTCTTGTAGACTCTTGAGTCATCAGTGGAGCTTGCATATAACCATATACTAATATGGTGTAATGATTTCTTTTTACATTATGGAAAGATGGATATGTATACTACATAGAAGGTCCAAGCTATGGACTGGCTTGTCCCTTTGGAGCTATATGCTGACCAAGGCTTACTCATGCTCCCACCTATGAAATTTCATAGAATACATAAAAGCAAATCACAACATTTTTTCATGGGAAACCTAGAGTAGCCTGGGGGATGTTATTTCTTTCTGTATCATCTGTGGTATGGGTCTTCCTAATTTATAATTATATGTGTTAGCAGCACATTTTAAAGTTTTTAATTAACTTGGTAAAAGCTAATAATTTGGTATGTAGTCAGTACTTTTAAGGCTCTCTGTTAGAAGAACTCTGTGTACGTGATTATGACTAACCAAATGTGCTAATAACAGTTCCTTAAACGTAACTACAGTAATAAGCAAGGTAATGAGAGAATCAGACACATTTAATAGCAGCAATGAACACACTAGTAATTCATGAAATGGGGTATTTATTATTAGCAAGTGCATGTTATTTTAAGGTCCTTTTTAAGGACTAGTTTATTGGGGGCAGATTATTAGCATGGGTAACCATTTGGAAAGCGTTTGCAGTTGAGCATAAAGCAGACAGATCAAAGTTTGACTGAATAGTTAGCTGCTTAATGAAGCAAAGGGAAAAAGTGCTTACTGTGTCCCAGATGACCAGTGTTCCATTAGTGACAAGAGTGCTGTTGGGGCACAGGGGGAGAATGGGAGTGAATGCTTGAAGTCAGCTAACCCATTCTGGGGTGAGGGAGGTATTCTAAGCTCAATGTAATAAGCAGTGTTGACAGCCTGGTAAGCTCTGTGCTGTAAGGGTGATGTGCATGCAAAAAAAGATTCATGTCCCAAGGGCAATGATTTCAGAAAAAGCAAGGTTGCCATAGACTGGTAGGTGTTAGGGCACACTCTCTGTTAGAATTACGATGCTGCACCAGCCCCCATAGTCTACTGACAGGCCTCTGAAATGGGTCAGGTTGACCTGGGGGAGGCAAGGTATGTCCATTAGACCCAGTAAACATGTGGGAGGAAATGTGTGGCTTCCTCATGCAACAGTGCAGAAAGCCAACACCATGCATCCTTTTTAATAACAGAGCCAGTTTCTCTGAGTTACTAAGAGCCATAGGCTACACCTACTTTGAAATAAAGACCACACATGGTGAGCAAGGAGGAAGGTGTGGTAATTGTCATAAAGTTTACCACTCCATCAACTGTTAGGTGGTGTGTAAATGCACAAGGTATAATCTACAATGTGTCTGCAGGCCAGCCAAACAATACCCATGACTCCCATATATGTAAATGTTTGCCTGTATCAGCATTTTGTGTGGTGCTTTTCTCCTAGGATATCTTAATAGTGCTACCAGATATGCCCTGGAACCATACCTAATGACTCATATCATAAATCCATAAACAGTAGCCAAAAATGGTCATATCTATGCCTTGATACAAACATAGGTCAACATCAAGGGTATATTCTGCCTTCTGAAGGCCCAGATTTCCCACCTCGATGTATCTGATGGCACCATGCAGTTTGACCATGGCACATGTACTGAGGCATTTTCTGTCTGTGCCATATTAAGTAACATACATTTGAGATAACAGTTCCAGCAAGGAGTAGCAGAAAGAAGACGTTAAACCTCATTAGGCAGGGGAGGAAGAATATGATGAGGAGCTCATGGAGGAGGCAGCACCAGGAGAGAACCATGCTAAACAAAGGTACGTGTATTATGCCATGGCACTGCTTGAAAGGCAGTGGCTGGTACATCACTATAGGGCAGAATAATATCACTATACATGACATTAAAAGTGATTCATGCAAGCTTGCAACCAGCCTGTGCTCATTCACTCAGACTGTTCACACTGTGCATCAGACATAGGCTACACAAGTTACAAAGTGCAGAGAGGAGGGCACAGTTACTATCATTTGCACAACTGTGGAGGGACACAGTGTCTAGTGACATCTACTGTACAATCTTTATGTGATGATATGACTGATATTATCTTACTGCTGTATGCATAGGATGTGTGGTGGGTAGGGCCTAGGGTACACAATGCATGGGTGTGGTGATTTTCCATAGCTGTGTGTAGGATGTGTAGAGGGCAGGGCCTACGGTACACAATGCATGGGGGTGGTGCTGCTACCATAGCTGTGTATAGGATGCATGGAGCATAGGGCTTAGCGTACACAATGCATGGGGGTGGTGCTGTTACCACAGTTGTCCATAGGATGTGTGGAGGGTAGGGACCTAGGGTACACACAGCATGGGGGTGGTGCTGCTACCATAGCTGTGTGTAGGATGCATGGAGCATAGGGCCTAGGGCACACAATGCAAGGAGGTGGTGCTGTTACCATAGCTGTGCATAGGATGTGTGGAAGGTATGGCCTAGGGCACACAATGCATGGAAGTGGCACTGTTACTATAGCTGTGTGTAGGATGTGTGGAGGGTAGAGGCCTGGGATACATGATGCATGGGGAAGGGGTGTTGTTACCATAGCTGTGCACAGGATGCATGGAGAGTAGGGCCTAGGGTACACAATGCATGTTGGTGGTGCTGTTATCACTGCTGTGCACATGTTGATTTGCCCATTGTAGACATATGTGTGTGTATCTTCTGGAATGTAACATCATCAGATGTTGATGCAATGTGGTGAGCTCCTACAGACTGGTTCAGGGCTCACACAAGAGATATGTATGTATTCCCTACATGACTCTGTCTTTGGGAGTAACCTCTTCATAAAGGGTTGCAGGTAATATTTATACCTTGCCTAGAGTAAAGTGTGTTCTATGAATATGAGGAATGGCACATACAATGCATTTCTATGATGTGAGCTCTGCATTACATGCTCTCAACTAGTCAGAGCTCTCACATCAACTAGCCCATACACAACTTCTTTTCACCCATAAAATACTATATAACCCTACTACCTGCCTTTCTATCTCCTTAGTACTTCACCACTATCTCTCAAATCACCCCATTTCCTTTCAAGACAAAGATCTGCTTGAAATCTATAAACCAAAAAAAAAAAGTATGGGGTAGAGTTTATACTTACATTGTATATCCAAACTGTGGAACTCCATCCCAAATTAAATCTGAAATATATCTAGCCTCCATGTATTTAAGTCCTTTCTTAAAGAATTTGTCAGTAACACATGACTATGCTCATGCACTCCACCTGTATGATCTACAGCATATTAACAAATACTTTACATTCCTAATTAAATAATTCTTACTTAGTATCCTAAGTATCTTAAGATCTTTCCACAGGTCTATACTAAAAACTCTCCCATTAAAAGATGGAGTTACAATATTTAATACCTATTTTTACAATCTCTAAATAACATTGCCCCACTACGTATAAAAAGAATAAAAGTAAAACACTCCCCCTGACTATCCACCCTTACCAAAAACATTATGAGTACCAGAGACAAGGCTTGGAGGAAGTGGCTAAATCAGAAAATTTAAAAAAATCAGTGATGCAGGGAATTTCATAATCAGATAACCAGGCTAAAACACAAACACAAAAAAGAAACAATGCTATGACCAATACAACTTAATCATAAAAATTATTATAAATAAATGATTGCCCTCTGTTCACACATTACTCAATCCTGGTTTAAGAAATATCCACATCCCTCTCAGACCAGCTCTACCCTTGAAATATTAACTACATTTAATAAATATTTTATAGAGAGCATTGCTTGCTGCCTTCACCAATAGCACAACACCCTCCCCTACATAAACGTCCCCCTTCCACTACCACATTAACCTTCAAAAAATATTAATCCAATCCTTAGCCACAGATGCTGACAACTGCACCTTAAAACCTATAACAATGTCTACTATAAAAAATGCTACTTAAACCTTGCTGCACAGCTTCCATCAACCACTCAGCTGCATATCTCAAGATGGCAACAGAAGCCATATCTTACCCAATAGCTATCTTAATCAACAGATCCATGCAGGAGTCATATGCCCAAGTTATTTCTAAAAGATATGTCATCCAACTGTACTAGGGAGGAAACTCTACAAAAGTCTTTAACTTTCGCTCTGTTGCTTTCTCTTCCCTCTCATAAAAATCCTAGAAAAATGTATCCACACTCAACTTCTTCACCACCTTCTTTCAGAACAGCTCTTAACCAGTACTCAACATGGATTCCACCCTGGCCATTGTACAACTAGTGGCCTATTATCTTTTTCTTTAGTAATATAAACAAGATACTGTCTCACATAGCAAACTCCTTCAAAAACTGAACCATCTAGGCCTATCCCCTCCTTCACTTCAGTGGTTTAAAAGTTACCCATCTGACAGACAGTAAACTCTTACATGACAACAAATTTTCTGTCCTTACCTCTCTATTACCACTGGTCTATCCCAAGGCTCAATTCTCAGTCCACTTTTCTTTAACAGTTTCATTAATGACCTCTATGCCTTTTATAGGCAAGCATCACTTACACAGTATGCTGGTGATTCAACACTAATATACTTATGTGACACTCTGGTGCATCTTCTTGAAATCACACAAAAAGCCTTCACCTCTGTTGTAAATTGGCTTCACAATGTCCAGTTACTTCTCAAACTCCTAAATGTGAAACTACTCATATTCCTCCCCAAAGCACATCTGAAAGGCAAATCTAGCCTCAAAAATCTTCTCACTTAAAAATACAAAGATAAAAACTGTATCCCACACAAAACTGCTCGGTGTGACAATTGATGACAACCTCAGATGTGAACTCCACATTCAAAATAATATATAAAAAAACTCATCAGAAACTTAACATGCTTTAAAAACATAACAACTTTCTTGCTAACTCTGCTAAAACCACCCTAGTAATCACTTTAGATGGTACCCCTGTCCTTACCAACTTACAGGTATCTGTTAAAACCAAACGTGAAATATGCTAAAACAAAATTGGTAAATTTGCTGCCAATAAACAATACTATATACATCCAAGCAAGGCCCTTAAATGTTTGAACTGGCTTGAACTACCCCACTACCTGGACTTCATATAACTAGCTACAGCCCCCAACATCATTTAAAAACCCCATGCCTGTCCTGCACTAAGGTTTGTTCTTCCTTCCTATCACCTAAACAGATGCCTTCATTTTAATGATAAACAATTTCTCATCATCTATAAACCTCAAAAAGCAACTGGAAATAGCATTTAAAGGTACTCTGTTGCCAAAAAAAAAAAAATGAAATTGTATTGCACAGGCTATTAGAATTGTAATCTACCATCATTCTGTTAAGCTTGTTATGAAAGACTACCCATCAAACTCATGACTCTGCTCATGCCATAATCCCTGGGTGAACATCAATCTCATCTACTTTTCCACTTTTCTCCACCCCTATCTGTACAGATATTTTACCCTTAACCACTTTCACATCTTCATCTGGTTATCCTACCCTCTCTTTCACTTCACATAACCTCTTCCTATTAGCTCCTTCCCTGATATACTAATCTATTGTAATCTCTCTTCCCCTTTATAGTTACAATTAAAGTAAACTAATGACTTTTACATATTAATAATGTGAGTTGCCAAAAGGACACTCTCCAGAACTGAATAAATACAGTGCTTTACTTATATCTCTATGCATTTTGATATTGTTGATTATTTTTGAATTGTATAATTTTCAACTTTTTTTATGCAATGTCTTTGAAATTTTTTTCCTCTGTTCAAGGGGCTTTTCTCCCTGGGCCTCTGCCAAAAATGGGCCCTTGTGACCCAGTCGGACCTTCCCAAACAAATGTCAATAAATAAATAATGAATAAACAAATTCTTACTGTTCTAACCTCTTATCAAATTAAAAAAAAACTCACACCAAAACATGTCAGTTCTCTGGTATGGAGTAAGTAACCAAAAGTAACCAAAAAATGCCAAGGATAATACTATAGATGTGGTAAAACTCAATCACTTCATTAAAAATCTCATTACACTGCTTTAATGTTTTTGTCAAAGTATAGTCGAACATCATCAAAATCATTAAAATAATTCAACTGCTCCATTATATATATATTTTTAAATGTATGACCCATCCCATCATTACCTTAAAGGTACAACAATAAAATATGGAACATAAAATATATTAGTTTATTACAAACAGTCAAAATTTGGTTAAAACATTTTTTTTTTGTAATCTCTTGACCTTAAAATGTCTCTCAAACTAAAAAACTGCTAAATCCTTGAAAAACAATGCCTTAATTCACTTTCATTTGCCATCTTAATTCTTTCTGCTCCAAAATACTTTCTCATAGGCAGGGATATCCCCTTTTTCCAAAATCAGAAAGGTAAAACATCTAAACAACGGACTCGAAGGAATGCTTTGCCAATGCACTTGTTTTACCCTGACTATTAATACTACTCTTATTATACTATCTGTCTATACCTTTCAACACCTGCCCTCTCACTACTCTTAGGGTGGACTTGTATCATTTTATTTTTATTTCTGAGCATAGTAGACTATACTTCTAATAATTTGCATATACTGTTTGACATATTTTCTCATCATTTTTATTACATCACTGGTGCCTCCTGACACTTTATTGTATCCTGTGTATTCCACTACCAAACTGCATGCATATATGTTTTTAATTACATTTGTACTAGTGTTTTATTTGATGTTATTTAACTCTCTGAAACTTTTCTTCATGGGCCTCCACTGAAAATTGGTATTTATTATCCATTTGGACTTTCCTGGGTAACAAATGTCAACACATAAATCAATGAGATTCACACCCTTGTGGATATCCACATCTTACTCTATTCACCTCCTCAGTGGAAGGTGGGGTAGAAGTGATGATACTGTCTGTACCTGAACTAGGTCTCTCCCATCCATGTTGGCCCTTGACATTGTAGGCAAAGGTGAATCAGCCATGGAAAGTGTGTCTGGCATGCTGCCTGTGTACACAGGGAGACATGTGCAATGCAATCTGTCTATGGAACATGTCCACCAGATCACAGACATGGGACATGA